>NC_062269.1:41250208-41383142 GCF_916048215.2 Malus sylvestris | reverse complement strand
GTCAATATTACCAGCTCCTGATATGATAAGGATTAATTTGACAAAATTCAAAGATTACTGCTAAAACGAAATTACTTGCATGGCAATCCGCGGAGACGTTGACATCGACTAGCTATGACTACTTTGAAACATCATCCTACCTTAAATAAAAAACCTATTCAGATTAACTTGAAAGCAATAAGATAAACATAAACAAATTAAACAACATATATAAATCGAAATCAAAATGCTGCTTACATGTCCTATATCGAATTGAGGACGTTGGCTGGCTTTTATATAAAGAATGAGAACGAGAGCTTATACACACACAACAAACACACGCAAACACACACACACACACACACACACACACACACACACACACACACACACATATATTGAAAAAATTAGTTGGGGATGGCTGGAAAGCTAGGGATTTATGTTTATAAGGTGAAAATCGCATTAAATCAATACCAACGACTTAATTTTGTGTACTTTGAATATATATATATAGCTACGAGGATTGAGAGTCTTTGCTTAAGAGAAGGACACGCGGCTCATACACGCATCAGATAAATATTCTAGCTAAGAGCAGCGTCGGCACTTTTTCCTCCTTAAAATTTCAAATCTTTACGTACCATGCTTGCATGTCACACCAACTGATTGCACTAATTGTTGAGATGATCTCTTTACTCATTCGACCAAAAAATACCCATTGTACAAATCCACACTAGTTAACAATGTCAACAAAGTTGTATAGCTGGTTAGAGCACCCATTTATTAGTAAGCAAAATGTTATTGATTTCAACTCTCAATGAAAAAAAACTATTTTTTTCGACAGTAGTTAACTATATCATTTTTTTAATAAATTAGAATCTGGATTTTGTGATTTCACGTCAAGGTATGAAATTTTTTTCAGTTTTACTTGTACAGGACACCGGTTTCAGTCTTTAAGGACTATTAGTGGTTATGAAAAAGGACATAAATTAGCACTAATATGTTTTTAACAAATGGCGCCATTGCATATTTGATTTATATATTCATGTGTTCTTGGATTAATGATTCCACAATATAATTAAAAAGGACATATATTTTTAATTAAACATCATAAGACAAACAAATAAATTAACAATGAACTAAACCCATTAATTTACAACTGAAATAAGTTAATTCAACCCAAACAGAGAAATGGCAGGAGATTATTAAGATAGTCAATGCATGCATATAGAATATGTCACTAAAATAATTTTCATACAGGAGGCCAAATATCAAATCATCGAAAGCTGCTTACATCTTTTAGAAAATCAAGGACCCTGGAGCTTCCAATTGCTTTTTATCACACCAAATCATCTATAAGTTGTCTCGCGTTTTTGGCCTCTATATATAATTCAAAATTTCAAAGCAACTAGAAATTACAAAACCTTTCCCAATTCTGACTTCAGCGCATCGAATTCATTGGTTTCCTCCAATTGGTATGCGAAACTCTCAAAAAAGAAAGAAGTGAGGTTTGAATGTCTACCCTCGTATATACAAAAGAGAGAAATGGAAAAGCCTTAGAATAATGGTGAAGTGGTAGCCATGGTCTCTTCACTTATATATAAAGTATGAGGTGGTTCTATTCCTAGTCTAATAGAAAATGAAACTTACCACAAAGCTTGAGGTGATACTCCTTAGAATAATGGTGAAGTGGTAGCCATGGTCTCTTCACTTATATATAAAGTATGAGGTGGTTCTATTCCTAGTTTAATAGAAAATTAAACTTACCACAAAGCTTGAGGTGATACTTTAACCATTTCAAATGACAACTTTATACTGTCATTCAATCAACAACTCTGCATAACTTATGCGTTTGTGGTTAATTTTATGTAATCAAATTATTTAAAAAGAACAGATGTGACGTTGATTCAACCTGTCTATGAAATGGTCGTCAGAGTATCACTATTACAAATTCAGATTTGGATTATTTATGACATTATTGTATTGGGTATATTTATACACTATGTTATAGCATAAGAACATGGTAAATTTTGGAGTATTGTAAAAGATATTTTCCATTTATAGTGTTACCTGGTGTGACAGAAAAAGAAATGCCATTTATAGTGAAGAAAAATGTATATGAAAGGGACAATGACTGGTGAGACTTGGACGCATGACAACCAATAATGAACTTAAAAAGCAAAGTTGAATAATGATGAGAGACTCGGTTGGGCAGTCCTTAAGGACTATTAGTAGTTATGAAAAGATTAAATTTTGGACACACATGCGTATACAGGTGTAAATTATAATCACATAGTCGTCAGATTCAAAAGGAAATTTAGAACATAATAAAGTCAAGTCACTTAGTATTGTGGTATATTAATATTCTTTTTACTTGTAAGTGAACGATTTTAGTCTGAATCTCGTAAATTACGAGTTCATAATCAATTTATTTCTCCAACTCTTAGTGTAAATATATGGTTTATATATATAAAAAAGGAATTTAACTGTTTTCCAAGAACAAAGACTACTAACCTAATTTCGTTAGAAAACAAAAAAATAGTTTAAATTCATTCTTTTATAGAACAATAAATAGATTAGAATTACTACAAAAACAGATGCTAATATGTTTTTAACAAATGGTGCCATTGCATATTTGATTTATATATTCATGTGTTCTTGGATGAATGATTCGACAATATAATTAAAAAGGACATATATTTTTAATTAAACATCATAAGACAAACAAATAAATTAACAATGAACTAAACCCATTAATTTACAACTGAAATAAGTTAATTCAACCCAAACAGAGAAATGGCAGGAGATTATTAAAATAGTCAATGCATGCATATAGAATATATCACTAAAATAATTTTCATACAGGAGGCCAAATATCAAATCATCGAAAGCTGCTTACGTCTTTTAGAAAATCAAGGACCCTGGAGCTTCCAATTGCTTTTTATCACACCAAGTCATCCATCAGTTGTCTCGCGTTTTTGGCCTCTATCTATAATTCAAAATTTCAAGGCAACTAGAAATTTCAAAACTTTCCCAAATTCTGACTTCAGCGCATCGAATTCATTGGTTTCCACCAATTGGTATGCAAAACTCTCAAAAAAGAAAGAAGTGAGGTTTGAATGTCTACGTATATAAAAAGAGAGAGATGGAAAAGCTTAGAATAATGGTGAAGTGGTAGCCATGATCTCTTCACTTATATATATATATATAAGTATGAGGTGGTTCTATTCCTAGTCTAATAGAAAATGAAACTTACCACAAAGCTTGAGGTGATGCTTTAACCATTTTAAATGAAAATTTTATACCGTTATTCAATCAACAACTCGGTATGATTTACGCGTTTGCAGTTAATTTTATGTAATCAAATTATTTAAAAAAAACAGATGTGACATTGATTCAACATGTCTATGAAATGAACGTCAGAGTTTCACTATTACAAATTCGACTTGGATTATTCATGACATTAATGTATTAGGTATAGTTATACACCATGTTATGGTATAAGCCAATGGTAGATTTTGGAGTGTTGTAAAAGATATTTTCCATTTATAGTGTTACCTGGTGTGACAGAAAAAGAAATGCCAGGGACAATGACTGGTGAGACTTGGACGCATGACAACCAATAATAAACTTAAAAAGAAAAGTTGAATAATGATGAGAGGCTCGGTTGAATATGCACCAGTTGAAATAAATCTCTCTCTCTCTCTCAACATAAACATTACACACGGAGATAAAATCCTGTAATAAAATGGGGATCAACAAGGCACGTGATTAGAATCTGACGGACCTAACCGAATTTAACTGTAACATCTAGAATGCATGTCGGCAAATACGTGGAGGAACCTCGAGTCACAAGCCCGTTTTACATACTTCCGTCTGCTTTTTCTATTTGGTCATGCATGTGCTGTGCTTTATTTGATATGGATCGAAAAGGACATGATCAGATTAGCTCAATCATTAATAATAAAAGCAATTCTCTAACGTCCTTCCATTCGGTATCTATAGAGATTATAGATTATATATCGATGGTGACATTTAAATTCCTGTCATATTTCCACAAATATATATTATGGCTAAGAGCTAGGGCACGTTTCTGTGTTAACTTGTGAGGGAAAACCAAACATTTGAGGCAGAAAAATCTTGCTCTGCTTTCGATATATATCAGATTTGTTCGCTTTTCCCTGGGAGTATACATTTATTTGCAGATATACGCATGCATGCAATCTCTAAGCAAGTTAATTAGTTAAACTGTAGAATACCAAAATTAAATTAACTGAAAATAAAATTTCAATAGACTTCCTTGATTATATATCATTCGTGAATAAAGTTGAGTATCAATCATAAAATTAATTGGCAGTGTAGAGAATAGCACAACTACTTATAAGATCATGTAAGGTCCACCCTCTAATTAATGTGAGACTCATTTTAAACACGACCCCTAATGTGTGATGAATTTTCAAACTTAACATGTAACAACACAATTAAGGTGGCGTGGAACACGTGTGGTGGCCATTCGACTTCACCATGAAGAAGGTTGAGGTTCCACCATAAAATCAATTGGCAATCTGTTGAATATCTCAACTACTTATAATCACATGCAAGACCCATCTTCTCATCAACATGAGATTCATTCTTAACAATTCGTAGGTACCATTCACAAAAACACTTGACCTCTATAAACAAGTATCTTCTGTGAACCATGGTCCAAGAATTAAATTAAATATTGAAAGTTGAAATTGCCAACCGTAAAATTAATACAGGAAGCATGTGATGGACCTCCACAACAAACACCTTTGGTTGTAGTTAATGGTCGAAGGTTGAGTTGTCGAATGCAAGTCTTTTGATTTTCAGTCTAAAAGAGGCCGACATACATGTATGAAGAATGAAACTGTAGCAGGAGTAGTGTTTCAAAAACACAAATTATTGAATAGGAAGGTGATATACATACCCCTTTTTACTTCTCCCACACTTTTTAATTTTCGGCCATTAGATCGAATGAATTGAAGAAGATCAACGAACATAAATTAACAAAGAATGTGTGAGAAGTAAAAATTGATGTATAGATAGCACACCCCTATTGAATATCTTCGTCATGAGACATATAATAGTATCTAATGAGTGTAAGGTTTGATGATTAAAATAACAAGGGCTGAAGGTCGGTAAGCAGATGATAAAATGATTTCTTTTATCAACATTGTTGGATATTTCGATGTCATCTTTTATGATCTCTTTTATTTTTTTAATGCTCATGTTTAAAGAAATTTATAAATCTGATTCAACCCATATCTGCTAGATCTAGATAGACAAAACAAAATCCAAATCTTGAGTTCGGTTTAGTGAGTAATATGAAGCACAAAAACCCAACCCCGAATATAAACTCAAAATAAATTCGAATAATTTTGAGTTACATTCTAGATCTGAGGGCAATGTTTGTCTCGATCAACTCTGTTTATGGAAAATCTTAAATTTAAAATTTGAATTTAATTATTGAATTGTGCAAATTTATGAATGAAAATTGAGAACAACGCAGGAGATTTTGTTGCAAAACAGCTTGTACCAATTCACATGCCCAATTCAAGTTCATCTTGGACAACTCGAGTTCATAAAATACTTGATGGCCTAGGGTAGGATTGAGTCATGCTTGAATGAATAAAACAAATTTTTGAGGTGCGACTAGGGTTGGTTGGCATTGCAACCTGCCCAACGTATCTTCCCACCTTCGATGCACTTCTAATTCTATGAGCACGGAACTTGTTGAGAATAAATCTCATATTAATAAGATAAGAAATTTTGTATGAGCTTATAAATAAATTGAATTACTATTCATATTATTAATTTGTTTTATAGTAAAACCCAACTTTAAACTTTCTTCATAAATAAAATATTATTACCTAACAAGTTTTAATGCATAAAATAAATAAACACATTTATTTTTATTCTTAAAGTAGATATAAATTTACTTCTTTTTTTGTTGGCTAAGATATAAATTTACTTTTTTTTTTGGCTAGGATATATATTTACTTTGACATCATTTACTTCTTGCGTGTGAAGTATATTTTCTCAAATCCAAAATCAATAGCCTAACATAGGAATCCGCAGTGGCAAAGCCATGAATTGCCGATGGGAGGGGCGAACTTAAAAAGTGCAAAGTTAAAAAAAAGGGCAACAACCAAATTACAATTGTTGCTGGTGAGGTTTCATGTCATGAAAACGTGCATAATAGATTATTGTCAATAAAAGCAAATACATGTATCTCAATGTAAACAATCATGCTATCATTTAACCATTGATCCTGACCGTAATAAAACATCAATTGTTGCTAGCTTTTTTTGGCAATGATGTGATCTTTAGGTTGACAATAATCATTTTGAAGAGTGTCTACGAATTGCTTCGCGATAATTAGGTGAATAAGAAAGCATTTGACGTCTATGTCCAATGTCTGCAGGAAGATTAGCCAATAATTCATCCAACTCAATAGGCTCACTTTGTTGTGAACTACCCGGAATATTTGAAGGAGGATTTTAAGCACTGTTTTTTTATAGTATCATTGCATTACTTAACTGTATCATGGAAAAAAAAATCTTAGACTCTTAGACTGTAGTGATATGACTAATAACTAATCAATACAACAATTCAATTAATCAATACTAATAATTATACAAATTATTTAATAAACAAAAAATCAATTCAACTAATCAATATGAATAATTGTAGACATTATTCAATAATTCAATTAATCAATCAATAATCAATAACCATATTAATGTATTATAATATGATTCTATACTAATTATAGAAAAATTTGTATTGAATAATTAATTAGGGTTTGAAATAATATATAAATTTAGAAAATAAAAAATTTACATAAAATTGGGAAGGATGGCGTGACTGGTGGTGATTGAAATGGAAGCTAGGAATTGGGGGATTTGTTGTGTTTGGTAAAGTGTGAGTGAGAGATGGGAAATTGAAAGGGGTGATGGCTAATGGGGACCAGCGGTACACACAATATTTTATTATTGTTTTTTAATGAAGTTGTAAAACTATGTCATTTTAGTTAATAATTTTTTTTTATAAAAGCAAATCCTGCAGCGCACAGGGGCGCTGCACAGCAACAAACGCCAGAAAGCCACCACACTTTCCAATTTCCAACCAAACCAAAGAGCCGCTCCTGGGCTTGTTTTCCGGCGAGTAGAGGGGCAACGGCCACCCCTTGCCCCTATGTAGCTTCGCCACTGGGACTCTGGATCCATTCCTCTTAATCTATCAAATTAGGGAATCCGTGCCGTTAAAATTTGATCTAATGATCTATAAACAAGAACCTACTTTAAAAGTTATAATAACTTCAACCGTTGGATGAAATTTCAACGACACTGATTCTATAATTTGGTGGATTAAAAGGAAGAGATCTGGAGAGTATCCCTTTCCTCTAACATATATCAATGATTGCTTGGTAGACTTAAAAAAGTTATACGAGGTAATCATTTATCAGCAAGAGAAATGCTAAAAAGACTTTCTAAAAAATAAGATTATCCATCACCTCATTTTTTGACATAATTTTTATACCAATATTATAAAAAAGTATGTCAAAAACCCATAAAAAAATTCACTTTAAGATAGCGTGCTTATCATTTATCTCAAAGAGGCAAATCCTTATGTATATTTAGATGACATGATTGATGTCATAGTTTCGTACTCTTAACCACCTAATGATATTTTCACTTATGATTAAATATAAAAATCAATCAATAAACTGTTCGACCATAAAATAAGAGAGGAAGATATGAAATGGATTGTGCATGTATTATGTCATGTCATGTCATATCATTTAATTAGTGGAAGCTCTTTTATTAAGATTTGATACGTACTATCTTCATGTTTTTATTACGAGGCCCAATGTGCGCCGATCTTTTCAATTTTACACTCGATGTTAACATGTTATCACGTCACACACAATATTATAATCTAATAGTATTTTTTATACATTTACGGACTTTTTAAGTTTAAATCTTGTTAGTTGCAAGTTTAATATTAAAATATTTTTTTATATATAAGTGAGATATTAAGTTTGAATCTCGTTAGTTAGTAACGAGTTTAATAACAATTTATTTCTTATAAAAATAAAATAACAATTTATTTTTCAATTCTCTTAATATAAATATATCATGTAAAAAAAAAATATCGTCACACGACCCCTGCCGCTATATATGAGATCCTAGGGCCTTTATATCATGTGGCTACACCCTACATTATTGGATTCTTTATGCTCCCCTTTCTGCATATTGTGACTTGATCAGAGTGTTGAAACTTAGGCTTGGTTTGGTACTGAGGTGATTCTGAAAAAAAACTGGTATAAAAAAAAGTTGAGAGCTGCTTTTGTGTTTGGTAAACATTCAGCTTCAGCTTTTTTTTCGCAATTTTGGGTGAAAAAAGCCAAAAACAAGAAGCTGCAAAATCCAGCTTTGAAAAACTTGTTTTTTTTCACATCTGTTTTACATAAAAGTTTACCAAACACTATAATACTGTTGTTTTTTTTCAAAAATACTTTTACAAAAAAGTTTACCAAACACTTTGCTGCTTTATTTCACAGCTGCTTATTCTCACAGCACAGCAGAAGTAGTTTTTTTTTCAAAGCACAGCAATACTAAACTAGCCCTTAACCGTCCTAGTTACCCTTTTCGTTTCTCATCATCTCACTCTTTAAAAAGGCTTAAATTATCCGTGACATTCTGTTGAATTATCAGAGAGACGAGTTGAATGTCCACTTCCAACAATATTGATATTATCCTCAACTTATTAATTATCACCTGCATAATCCGTTAAGTGTGGAGTTTTATCACAAAAGACATCGGTATTAGTTAGAATGAAGTTATAATAGTTAAACTTTTTTTTCTCTAATATATGGTCGATGTGAAATATTTCAACACATTATAGACAAACTGTAATTTCATACATTTTAACTTTTGTACATGCAATTGTGTAGTCCTCTCTCTGTCGGATTAAAGTATCCACAAGAATACTTGAAGTTCTTAAGATAATAAAAGAAAAACAAAATCAAAAGAAGATTCCAAATTTCTAATTAAGAAGTTAAGTTGAAAATAAACAACTTGTTAGGATGTGATAATCCATCTTCTTTCTGGGTCCTCTTTTGTTTATATTTAACAACTACCAGGAGGTTCATTGAGTGTGGGAGTTCCTGAGTGCTATTCATGTTGACTAAATGCATTTTTGGTGTTATACGATAATTTTTTTATGCCCGAGTTACATTGTTACGTGGTATTAATCTTTATCTGTCATAAATCTAAGTATAATATTAACAAAGTTATACACACGGTTTGTAACATAAGTCAACTGATAACACTATGTGATAATATGACAATCATATTAAAAAATGAGAGTGACACTTAGTTTCATTGTTGGTCACTCTCATTTTATTTATTTTTTCCATCAATTTGGTCACCATGTTTGATTTTGTTAGCTATTTAAGGACAACTTTCAACTTAGAAATATTCGACTGATTAAGCTTTTAGAGGCATTCGACTCATACATGGGCATATTTGTGTTTGAAAATTATTTACATTCCTAAGGTGTGCAAAAAGAAGAGGCCTGCTTAATAGGCTGCTTAGGCCCACTAGGCCCAAACCCAAACCCGACAACAAGAAAAAATCTCAGGCAAAAATAAAGATCCAAAAAATGGAAAAAAGAACTAAATAATAATAAAATAAAATAATGAATGCTTCTTCCACCTTCAACTTCCCGAACCTCGCTCCCGTGCGCAGAACCAGTCATGCAAATCCGCAGCCAATCCCCAAACCTCTGATCGCCGCCTCCTCCTCCGTACCCGAACCCGGTTCCGACCCACATGCCCGGAAAATCAAGGGCAGCCCTCAGCTGGCACGATGGTCCCGGGCACGGGCCATACGCTCGGGTCGGAAATTGGACCGCGCGGGACAGAGGACCCAATTTCTGGAGCCGAACCCTCCGCTGCATCCCAGCGACGGCGTATCGCTAGATCCTCATGATAATACTTCATCGGGAAGCGACGGCAGTGACGATGACTCGGAGATGACGGCGGGGAAGTCGATATACATGGTTTCTGACGGAACTGGATGGACGGTGGAGCACTCTGTCAACGCCGCGTTGGGGCAGTTCGAGCATTGCTTGGTCGATCGGGGCTGCGCCGTCAATACCCATTTGTTTTCTGGGGTAAAGTTCGTTGCTTTATAATCTTGGGAAATTGGCTAAAATGATCAAACATCAAAACCCGATTGCTGAATTGATCAAAATTAAATATCAATTGTAGAGCGATCAGATAATCGATGACATTCTGAAACTGAATTGATCAAAATTAATATAATGTTTGTAGCTTAAATGAAAAAAAAAAAAAAACACCCACAAATAATTAGCAAGGAGAAACTGAATAATAATGATTTTCTGCACAGTAGTATTTATATATTAGATCACCACTAATCAAGGTAAACAGTTTTGATTATGAAAACTGCTGACTAGGACTTGAGGTGGCAATCTTTCAATTAGTACTTGATCCAAATTTTCTCACAAATTTATAATCTTTGGTGAATAATGTTTGTAGCTCAAGTGAAAAAGTAGCTCAAATTAGTACTTAATCTAAATTTTCTAATAAGTTTATAATCTCTTCTACTATGATGTTTGTGGCTTAAGTGAAATGAAAGTAGACCAAATCAGTACTTAATCTGAATTTTCTAATTTTGTAATCCTTGATACTGCCCTGTGTTGATTCTAATTTAGAATGCAAAATGGGGTATTGTGAAATCTTTCAGATTGATGATGTAGAGAGGTTGATGGAGATTGTAAAGCAAGCAGCAAAAGAAGGTGCTATGCTTGTGTACACTTTAGCTGACCCGTCAATGGCAGACTCTGCCCGGCAAGCATGCACGCACTGGGGCATACCAACGACAGATATGTTAGGTCCAATCACTGAGGGCATTGCTACCCATTTGGGCGTTTTGCCCTCCGGCCTCCCTCGTGGGGCATCAGGCCGGAGCTTTCCTCTCACCGATGAGTACTTTCGTAGGATTGAAGCCATTGAGTTTTCAATCAAACAAGATGATGGGGCATTGCCCCAGAACTTGCACAAGGCTGACATTGTTCTTGCCGGGGTCTCACGAACTGGGAAGACCCCATTATCAATATATCTTGCGCAAAAAGGTTACAAGGTTGCAAATGTGCCTATTGTGTTCGGGGTTCAGCTGCCAAATACCCTTTTTGAGGTTGACCCGGAAAAGGTTTTTGGTCTGACTATCAATCCTCTAGTGTTGCAAACAGTTAGAACAGCAAGAGCTAAGACTCTGGGGTTCAGTGAAGGAATGAAGAGTAACTATTCCGAGATGGTTCATGTCAGACAGGAGCTGGAGTTTGCTCGAAGGATTCTTGCACAGAATCCTGTCTGGCCAGTAATTGGTGAGAATACTGCACTTTCACATCTTTACACATATCGGTTTTCTTTTAGTGTGTTCTTCTTTGGTTTTCCTCTTAGGCATCAATTTGGTAATGTGAAGATTAATATAGTAATCATTGCCTAAGTTAATCGTGCTCGTATTTTGTTGATTGCAGAAGTAACAGGAAAAGCAATAGAAGAAACTGCAGCTGTTGTATTGAGACTTTATCACGACCGGAAGCACAAGTGCTCTATGCCAAGAATATCAAAACGCTACTAGAAACGGAAATTTTGAACCAAGGAAGTAACATCCGAACTGTCTGCAAACCAAAATATGAGGTAAAAATATGCTGAATGGCATGCCTCTTTTATATTATATACCCTTGATACATACATAAATAAACATATATAGTGTTACCTTTACGTGAATATATTTGTTGTACCAAAACATGAGGTAAGAATATGCTGAATGGCATGCCTCTTTTATTTTATATACCTGTGATACATCGTAAACATAGATATAGTGTTACCAATACATGAATGTCGAGTATAGCCATGCAGTTTCTCTGCTGAAAAGATTTCTTTGGTTTGAATCAAGCTTGCACACGCGTATGATACAAAATTAAAAATGCTAGTTGTCATTTCGAATGTACAAGCCCGTCACCATTTGCATTATATCCTGATGAATTAGCAGGAAATAGAGACAGAATTATCCTCATGGTTTTCATCACCTTATAACTTTACATGTACATTTACCAGTGCATGGCATGCAACTTCAGGAGGCTCGACCCAGATGCCACACTTTTTGTTTACTCATGGCGGGGTTGGGTTTCGTGTTGGGTGTTTTGGACAACCCTGATTACATAGAATGCAATATTTTGAGCGATTTTGAGTGTGTCATTATTATTATAGACATTTACTTCTTTCCAATGTAATGCCTTGTTGATTTGGTTTCTTCTTTATATTTCATTGTAAATTGTCACCATATGTTAGGTTCTTCATCTTAAATTCTAAATTGACCTCTGTAATTTATGACTCACTGGAATTAGGGAGCACTAAAAGCTTTAACTGCTACCAATCGTAGATGACCAAGTGATACCTAAAACAACCAGACTCTTTAAAGAGAACGGTGAAAATTTTCCTTTCTGCATAAGGGTAGTATAGGGTGGGTGAAAGAATTAAGACTTTTTATGTGAGATTGTATTTTAGGTTCGTGTGTGATGTAGGAATTGATTGCCAACTTTGCAAGGGAAGATTTTGTGGATTGTACAAACTGACCTAACCCACATCTGCTTAAATATTCAATCTTTAGTCCCCGAGAGCAAAACGTATCACAAACTATTTTCAGAGTCCAATTGTGACTCTGGATTTGGGGGATATCCTTCTCATCATTCTCTTGGCATGACTTATATACATCTAAGAATGCATTGTGGCGGTATTCCCTACCCAAAATATTAGTGTGTGATTAGCTTGAGATATCGCCACAATCAGTGGTGGATGTACATTGGGACCAAGGTGGTCCCAAGACCACCCGGAGTCTGAGAAATATTCATGTGAAGGTCTTCTGATGATCCTTCAAATGTTTGGTACGGTTCCTTGTGTGGCCACAAGGGTTTGATGTAATACAAGTTAGGCATATCTTGACAGCACTTGGTTCGAGCACTCGACAAGTTCTCTCAATAGCACTCATGAGTTTGCTTCGACATATGTAGATATTTGTTGATATGCCCGCAACATGGTTCAATTGGCAACAAGAAGTCAACCAAATGTTCGATAAAATACCTCAATGAATACACTAAAATTTTCTTACGTGCTCTATTTCTATTAAAAGACTTAGACCTTTAACATTAAGACCCTCCAATGTTCGAATCTTAAATCCGTCACTAGCCACAATGGTACCAATATGACTACTTGGGAGACATTCTACCTTCCCATCGTTCTCATGACGTGACTTGTAAATGCTATAAAACCAACCACTCTCCTTTTGGAGTTTTATCTTTATTTTTTTGCTTATGTTTGCACAGGAGATGTCATGTTATGTGGTTTTGAATGCCACAGGGAAAAGGCCTTTCAGAAAAACCCAAGCATATAATTCCACCATTGCACTCCTGGGACTCCAAAAATATATAACTTCCTTAAAAGTAAAAGCTCCAACTGCGCATGCATGAAGACCAAATTGCCATTATTAATAGTACTGTTTGCTTTGCAATCTCGTCGTTGTTTTCGTCCATTTGTCCACTCACTTGGAAGCCACCACACACAACAACTACGGCCGCCCGAAGTTGGATTGCCGAAAGAGAAAAGCAAACAGGGACGTGTGGAGTAAATTACAAGGCAAAAGATGAGAAGGCGAACCGAAAAAAGAGTTGACTTTCTGATCCTCCCCACTAATCTGTGTAGAGAAAAGAAAGGGAATTTTAACGAAAAGATCTCAGTACTATTCACATTAACGAAAAATCATATTTTTATACTAAAAAATCAATTATAATATTATTCATTTTACTTTTTATTTTGTTCTTATTGTTAAAACTCAAAATTTTCAAGCCATTTTCATTAGTTTTCTGAAAAGAAACACTTTACATACAAAGAACACATCAAGTATTTTGATCTCACTCATCTACATAAAAAAAAAGGTTAAGATTCCTTCTTGTCACAATGCAGTATGTCTCTGTCTTCACTTCTAAAACTTTGTATAGTGCCTCAAAAAGGAGTTTTCGATTTCTGTACCAAGACATGCTGATGGAATGTTGTTAGCTTTTCTCGATCCAAAAAACCATCTCTCTCGTCGAAAGAAGCCGCTTTTTTCGACTAGCTAGCTACCTTTCCGTCATGGATCGTTTCGTGTCTTAAATTCAACTAGAAGGTGTACAACTTGTATCATTGCTGCCAATCAAGACTGTTCTCGTCTGCATTGTACTTGGCAATCGAAAGCGTGAAGTATATGAGTAAGATTGTTCCAACGCTTGACCTGCCATCGAAACCGAACACTTCTAGTCACCGAGTCGAATTAATGGAGTTTAGTGTTTAGGGTTTAAAAAGATCAGTAGACTTACATGGTGGCAAAGAAGAGGAGAACCCTCTTGGGATCAATGCCCCAAGAGGAAGAGCGCCGGAAACTATTCCTCCGCACAACACACCTCCCCTCGGTGGTGGTGCTAATGTTGGCCGCGGTGACGGTGATCTGATGATGAACGTGTGGGTTGCTCGATTGATCTATGGTACCAACAGCTGGTGGGGACTTTTCAGGCGTGCTAGACCCTACAATAGTAGCTGCAACTCAATAATTTCATACCAAAATGTGCACAGAACATGTTACCTAACTAGAATTTCAACGTCAGATTTCCCAAAAAGCTGGCGCATATAACTGCCTATGCCTCCAAACATGGAATCAAAACAAAGGGGGGAAGGTATTGAGTAAATCCTTTTACAAAAGCAATTAAAGTGGTTCTTGCAATAAGCAAATGAATATGTGTTTCTGCAGGAAGCACTTCAAGTGTTTTTCTAAGATTCGGTTGCATTTTTATTAAATATTGGTTCTAAAAATATTTTCACCAAAAACGCTTTTTAGTAATATTAAAGTACTTCTAAACAATCCCTAAAAATGCAATCAAAGTGTGAAGAATTCATCAACCGTACCATCTGGTTGACCTAGCCAAAATCTGGTTGCATTTCCCTGTCACAACTGAAAATTTACTTACCCAAGGGCCCCACTTAAAATTGATTAGAGTCGGTTCCAGTTTGAATTATGGACGTGGGTTCATGCTTATCGCTAACTAATCGCCAACTTACAAGTTTCAAATACCCATAAGTTTATCTAAGGTGGGACACTAACAAATGATTAACGATAATGCAAGGGGTTTCTAACTCAATCGTCTCGAGTTTGATTTCCCACTTTTCAGTATCACAGGAGTTTAAAAAGAGTCTCACATAAACTTGCATCAAACTATGTGAGTCGTAAAGAGACATTTCAAATAAACAGTACGTTGTGGAGTGCTTATTATAGTTTACTAATTATGATAAAGAAACAATTATAATATGTAAAGGTTGGTGATAACAATTATATATTACCACAAATATGGCACACACTAAAGTATGTCCAATTTTTTATTTTGTTCTTACTGTTTGCAACCCCAGAAGGCCATTTCAGCATCAATTCATATCACTCTCACCGCACAGAAAGTTAGTCATCTGTTTTACCAAATTTCAAACATAATTAATTTAAAGTAGAATATCGCTTTTATAAATAAAAAAATTTATTACCTACTGGTGAGGATGTTGTAGATGAAACTTCTTTGTCGTTTGAAACTCCTTTGCAGATTATCTTCTTCTCCCCACCTCTCTGAGACCATTTCCGGGAAAGATTTCTCTGCATCTTTATCATCAAACATAAATAATTTGTCAACAATTTTAATTTTCAAATGGAAAAAGAAAGCAAAGAAGGGTAAAAAACAGAGTTTAAAAAACAAATAGGATGCTTGCTGTTGCTTGAGAAACGAATACGTTTGCGGTTTCAAGAATGTCATGAATTTTCTTCTTTTTTAACCGAACGACATTCTGAACTACATGATTAATTGGGAGAATAACTATTAGAAATGCCACTTTTAAGAAATCCGAAGAGAAAAAAAGAACAGGAAAATGCAGAGTCTTATGAAGAAAAAAATAAATAAATGGGAGGAAGAAGAAAGTTACCGAGACTCTAGAATTTGTACTGGCATCTTTATCGGTGCCGCCATGGGAGAAGCTTTCCATGTCGATGACGAAGCTGTCAGATTTATCGGCGGTGTAATGAAACCCGTTTATATGATCCGAAACCGATATTTTCTGGGTTCCCATTCTCTCTTCTAATCCATAAACCTCCCCAGAATCAGAATCCTACACCAAAATCCAAAAACCCGAATTCAGAAACAGCGTCCCTGTAATTACTAATTAAAATCTTTTCTGAAAATTTGGAACTCCAACGGAACAGTTACAATACAAAAAAAGGAGCAATTTTCGAGAACCCAATTAAAAAATAAATAAAACCCAGAAAATGTGTAATTTAGTTTTGCTTACCAACTTTGGATTTTCCGCCATTTTTCTGTCGCTCTGTAGAAAAATGAAAGCTCAGAGGAACAGATAAATGGAGGAGGAGAAGAGAAGGAGTCTAATCAGGAGCGTCAGAAATTGCGTAGCGAACGGGACAATCACCAGACACCACCTGATTGCGAAATAGGAAAATTTGAAAAATAAAATCGAAAGAAAACTATCCAAATAAGTCAAAACTGGAGGGATTTAACTGGAATAAACAAACAGCAGATGAAACAAAGCCCGTGAATTATACGAAAGAAACTCACTTTGTACGCGAAGGCTGCGACTTTCTGATTATTTTGTTCACTTTTTCTTCTTCTTCCAACTGCCCAAGTCGTTGAAAAAAGTTTAGAAACCCCAACGCACGTAATAACCAAGAAGAGAAGATTAAGTCTTTTATCCTGTTTCTTCGACGAAACCCTGTTGCAGAAGAGAAAATGGAGACTTGGAGAGAGAGAGAGAGAGAGAGAAGTTGGTAGTTTTGGCTGCGGAGGAAGGGACAGAAATTCAGAAAGGGAGTGAGGATGCGAGAATGTGATCATGTGGGGAGAGTTTTTTATACCACAAGTTGGTGTTTAATTATAATCGTGACGTTTTTGTTCCTTAATCACTTGCGTTATAATTTTTTTTTATATTACCTCCAGATTAATCTTATAACCTAAGCTATCAACTTAAATAATTCTCCGAATCTCTTTTATCTGTAAAATCTAATCTCCTCATCGAATATCTAAACCAACCATATCCAATTCTATAAAATCTTATTAACTTTGCATATCTAATTTCATCCCCGCTTTTATCAATTATAATTCAAACCAGTTAGTTACAAAGTATCAAAAAATTAAGATTATGTGCTTTTGAAAATTGGAATTCCTTTCTTCTTTAAACGCATGAACCCTGTTTATATGAATTTTTTCAAAACAAGTCCCTCTTTCTTTTTCATATGCGAAAAAGAAAAACAAAAAACAAAAAACTCATGAGAGAAGGGGAGTGAACGATCGAGAGAGGGAGAGAGGAAAGGGATGTGGAGGAGAGAAACAGTAGGGGAAGAAGATGGACGTTCAAGCGACAAAATTTTTCAATTTAATCATTTCGTAGGATTATTTGTGTCTCGGTGTAACATAAAATTATTTAAGTTGATAACTTAATCTACAATAAAATTAATAAAAAAAAATTCTTATTACTTCGTTTGACAGAAAACTTTAAAGTGCTTTTGTGACATATTAACGTTTTCTAAAGAAACACAAACATACTCTTTGATCAATTGTAGGATGTAGAGATCACAAGAGTCCCATGGTAATGACCCTACACCCGCCCAATTAGTAGAACAAACATTCTGTCATGTTATTTTCTGTTTTTGTTTTTACGGATCCTGTCACAGTCCACGCAAATTCGGGTTCTGGATTAATTAATCAAACAAGAAAAGTGGTTTTTTAATCTCTAATTATAATATAAATGGCAACATTTATTTAACTTGTAAAGCTAATCTTACTAGAAGGGGAAACAACAAAATATGGAATTCGAATGTCCATTGATTGGTGTTAAGGTTCACTTAAGATCCATATAAACCCAATCACCTGGACAATCCCACATCAAGAATCTACAGATTGGAGAATTTTAAAAGCCATGACCAAAAATAAAATGACAAGTGATTTTCATTATTTGTTTTCTTTATTTATATTCTTTGTCCTGACATTTTCTTTAGAAAATTTACCTTGTATAAATAAATCTAAATTCAGTGTAAAATATGGATTATTTGTGGCTTGTTTGGGAAGCGTTTTTAAATGATTGAAAGCACAAAATAAGGTTAACTTGGTTGATCTAATAGTCATCATACTGACATACACGTGGGTGTGACAAACATATGAAGTAGCAAAGAAACATAGCCAATGCCCAAAAATAAAAAATAAAAACTTTAAACTTGACAACTAGACGTTTAATCACTTCATAACTAGCCACATTAGAGAATTTGCCTCCAAAACCACCAACAAAATTACATACATCTTGACAAATACAATTTTATCTTCGTAATAAAAAAAACAAATACAGTTTTATCTTCCCGAGCCATAAATTGATTAACGTATCAATTTATTTCAAAATTTAGGAGATATCTTATCATTTATAGACAAAAAGGTTGGATAACAATTTCTTAAAAAATGAGCTTAACTGAATTTAGTATGCGAGTAGTATACATACGATTGTAGATAAGATAAGATTTACCATTCTTTGCCAATCTTCACCAGAAAAACAAAGGAAATACGAAAGCAAAAAAGGCAGTCAATTTACATGTGAAAGATCGTTCAATCTAATTCCTGACCAACCGGTCTAACTCGAATAGATAATGAGCACACATATTTAATCTGAGACCAGTATTATTGAGAATTTAAATATTGAGAACATTTGGGTATCAGAATGTGTAAAAGTTAGGAGCATCTACATAAAAACAGCCTCATGTTTTTGTTTCTGGCCAAATAAATAATTAAATAAAACCCCTCATGCTTTTTAGAACTGAAGTTAAGGTTTAGATTAACTAAAACAAAAAGTAAAGAGAAGATTAGAAAAGGGAATGACGGTAGATTAGAACCTTAATTAACAAGTGAGATAAACATGAAAGGGAACATGATGAGGCAAGCAAGGTCATATCAGGGTTTACGCCTTCTTCTTCCTTGTTCGCTTCCTCCCATCTTCCTCGCTTTACTATGTTTGGGATGGAACATAAATCGTGCCCACCTTTGTCATTATTTATTTCTTTAACAACTAATTTTTGGTAGCCCTCTAGTAATGCGTTATATTAGTATTTTCCTCTATTTATAAGTAATTTTTTTTTAAAGATTTAACTCTTATAGATAACAAACTTGATATTAAATTGTGGTTGACTGGTTGCGGCTTTAGCTCAAATCCTCCTCAACATAGTTTGTAAAAAAAAAAAAGAATTGTTATTGACGCATCAAAATTCTCATTTTGCACTATAAACTTTATATATTTAGAAGAAAAAATATACCAGTAAAACGTAGACAATAAATTTTTCAAAGTGCCAATAACAATTACTAATTTATGTTAATTTTTCCTCTTATTCTACTTTTGAAATATATTGGTTCTGAATTATTTTAATAGTGAGAAGTCAGAACACATGACCTCCAAATCGTTGTCTTTTTTTATTCCTTTGGGTCATTGGCCTTCTGCAATAGGCAATAGCTTTATACAATATGTGAAGCAAGTGCTTTCTTTGTTTTCGGTAATGGGTGAATTAGAAGGAAAAGTCATCACCAGTTTTTATTTTTTATTTTTTTTTGTGCAGAGCAGGTAATAGTCACTTTTGTGGACGCAACATGCTTAATCTAATATTAGTCTCCTTCTTTTGGATCTATAACTCAAAGAAATTACCATCACGTATCATTTGATCTAATTTAACGGACGATGTCATTTAATTTTTGTTGTTTTATTATTTTCACCTCTAGGTAGATAAATCACAATTTTATTAAACCATAAAATCCAAGAGAAGATTCTATTATTATTCTAGATGAATTATCCAGCTAAATTTGAAGCTCCCATTGCTTTCCAAAAAATTTGTTCTGAAGCTTTAAATTTAATTGACTTCTACACCAACTTGTAGCAGTTGAGATGGACAACATGCGATTTCAGTTAATGTGGATAGTAGCTTTAAATAAAAACAAAATTGGGCAAGCTTCAAACTTATGAGAAGAACTTCTTTGTAACGGGGATGTTATTGTAGTATTGTGAGATTGTCTTGGTATATTTTCAAAGTTGTTTTCTCATCAATATAGATAAGTGTATCTCCAGATTTTATATATAGACCAAAATTATGTACACAAATCTTCATTTTTTTGAGTTGCACAGTTACTTTTGAGTTTTGAGGAAGCAAAATATTAAGCAACTTTCATATTTTGTCAGTTAAGATTATAAGAACTTTCTTACAACGGAAATGCCACTTTTAATAGTATGATGGTTTGTATATCTTCACAAAATTATATTCAAGCGAATGTAAGTATGTTAATCTTCGAATTTATAGACCAAATTATGTACGTAACACATGAATCTTCAATTTTGAGGTGCAAAAGTGACTTTTTATGTTTTGAGTAAGCAAGATATTAGGCAATTACATTTACAGCTAAGATTAAATTTCCTTTGGCTCTTTGGTTCTTTGTGACAACTTGTAACACTTGAGAAGGACGGCCTTAAATTATTCAGTTCCAGACACTGCAGGTAATGTCGGAAAAAACAAACATAGGATGGATCCACTTTTGTCTATATTGACGTTTGGGCAGTCGAATCTCTTGAAAAACAGACTAAATGGAAGTCACTTTCAAGATCTTAAAATATAAAAAAAGGTGATCGCGTGAAGGGCAAAATCACTGCTTTTTATTGTTCATACATTTATCCCCTTTATTTTGTTCATCCTATATGCATCTTTGGTTTTCGTCTCATCCCTCTTGGACATTACCACCATTGATGGTTGTGATTTGCACCAGAATATTTAGTTTGGATTAACTCCATTAATGAAGAATGGAAGGAACTCAAAGGAGAGATCCACAACAGGATGAGGTGAGAATTGACGTTTATGGCCAGAAGTGCAGATCATTAGGGTTTAGGGCATGCATTATCTCATCGAAGCCATGCAAATACTGTTCAAAAGTTACAGGAAGGGAATTAAAAATCTACATTTATAATTCAAACAATAAAAAATTTACAAACCCTACTGTTATAAATAGGCAAAAAGAGAGAGAATCTTTGCTAGAAATTGAGGTCAAACGGGAGCAATGTATTACACTATATATTTTCTTAAACGTATAAGACAATAATGTAGAAGAAGAGATGGGAGAGAGATTTGTATTATCGTTTTCTGTTGTTGATCTTTTTTGTTGTTTGTAAAGAAAAAGTGAAGTTGTTTCAGTGTGTTTTTTTGGTGTCACAATATGACTCATACATATATATCAGGCCCTTAATGCAAGGGGATTCACTTCATATTGAATTTCAACAATCCGAACTATCTATTTGATAAGTCTCGATTCATAGATCATTCTTGAAAAAATTCAATTTAATATGAAACTATTTGCCTATTTAATTATCAAAATCAAATTTAATTGTTTCTTATATAACAAAGTATTCGTTCATTTATTTGAACCCAATTAGATGTCTTAAATATTTCTGATTTATCTAATTTTTTTACAAGAATGATCTATGAAGTACAACTTGAAAAATAGACAGTTCGAATCGTTAAAGTTCGAAGTGGTGTGAACCCACAACTAATTCTCATTTTTATAAAGAAATGGGGATCCTCTCTCTCTCTCTCTCTCTATATATATATATATATATATATATATATATATATATATATAAGTAAAGGTCACAAACAGTTACAATCGTACACAATCAGATTCATAAAGCAAAGGATGTTGTAACAAATAGAGAGAACTATTTACCCCACACAAAAGTCTTTAATGAATAGTAGAGGCTTATCCAACCCACTGCCACTAGGGACATCCATTCTTACAATACCCACACGTATTGAACTGCATTATTAATGCAAATAAGACAACATATGGTTTCTGCGGGAGCATGTAAGTACTGTATAAAATTGTCATATTTGGGAATCAAAACGAGGAAAACAATGAAATATATAAAAGGTCTTATAAGATTGTCATGTTTGTTTTGCTATAATAACAAAAAATCTTTGTTTTCTAAGTGCTCCATATATACATGTAGGCATATATTTAGTCCGAAATTCAAATGAAGTAAAATTCGTAGAGCTGTAAGTTGTTGCTTCCCCACTGATTGTGTAGTCTTCTGCATTGTGTTTGCTTCTTCATTTTCCCCGCTGATTGTGTAGGCTTCTGCTTTGTGTTTGCTTCTTCATTTACAGCTAGGCTACACGGTTCTTTTTCCATGCAAATGAATATATATGAAAAGTGTCTAATCATTTATCCAAAATCAAGAAAGGAGAATGTTTATCTCTGTATTTATCTTACTACTTAATTTGGTTTCTGTTGTTTATAATTCATTATTTCTTTTCGATCTCGCGCAATCATAGATTCATATTATATTTCCAGTTTCCAAATACTGTTTATGCAGACATCCAGGCCAGCTAATATTGCGAGGTCGAAATCCCCTCACCTGTCTATTTTTTGTGATCTTAGCCAATCAGAAATAGACAAGAGTTTCCAATTTCTTCCATGGTACATGCCTGATATATATATATATATATATATATATATATATATATATATATATATATATATATATGTATGTATGTATGTATGTATGTGAAGCAGATCTGTGACACTATTTTTTTACACAACTTTTAAGATTAGTTTTTGTGAAGCACACTCTGTAATATATTTTAATATTTTAACAATCAGAACGATTTATCTTTTAAAACTTCACTTGTAAATCATTGCAAAAAATTAGACAAATCCAAAACCATTAAGACATATATTTGTAATGAATAAAATAGACGAATATGGTTCTACAAAAAAACCGTAGACCCTAAATCCATATGATTGATTCTTGGAAGACATGATCTTTGAGTGAAGACCTAAAAGATAAACAGTTCAGACGTTAAAATATATTACGAAGTGAACCTCTACAAAACGTATATAAAAAATTATGTAAAAAAAAAGTGATGCCAAAAATCCATCCGCATATATACAGTACACACAATGGAATTTCTAATCAAAGAGGTATTATACACGTGTGTGGAGATGTCATAATTTATAATATATACCGCCCCACTTTAGATCTCACAATAATGCAACATATATATATATATATATATATATATATATATATATATGAAACGAATCATCAACACTATTATACTTGGTAGTGGACAAAAGAAAACTTGTTTATTCAATTTCAAATGGTGGTTGGATATGGAATGTTATGGAAGTTGCATTATATATAATCATGAAATTATGACTTGTATATGTGGATGTGGTGGGGTTTCAATTTCAATATATTATCAGAAAACATTCAAAGTAATATCCCAGGATCATTCACCATAGAATCTTTGTTGGTCATAATTATACTCCTAGCTTTTGTTGAATGAACAAACTATAACATTACAAGTTTCATCTGAAAATGATGTGGCTTAGGTTTTAATTACTTTCAAGCATTTTTGGCAGCTCCAAAGGGTATGGAACTTGATTGCTCCAAATCATGGCCAAATGGTTAGTGATAAATGTCAAAAAATTGAACACGATCTAACAAAAGCAACTTGGAAAATAAACAATTTCGATCGTCGTGCAACATTACTGGAGAAAAATGAGAGCTATATGGAAGAGTCAAAGAATTTAAGCCAAAATATCAAATGAAAGTAGAGAAAGTTCAAATGAAAAAGATGATGACGTTACTCAAAAGGGTTATAGCTAGTAAGATTCAAGACTCAAACGTTTTTAATTTGTTAAGACTTCTAAATTTTCATGATCGATAGATTGCTCGATGTGCTGCCATAAACTTACTTGAAATACAAAATTAAATTCCCCTAGCAATTAGGAAGACTTTGAACTCAATCATGTCAAAATTTTCACGAATATACTACATTTGCATTGGTAATATCCATCACATGCTATTTTACATATAGGTCGCTTTTGCTTAAAGGATGGGGGAAATAAATTACATGGCCTGCAGAGTTGTGCAAGCGTGATCCAATAAAGGAAGGTCTCAAAAGATAAGCCGTGGCCCTATCCTTGGACCTTTGCCCTGGCCTCCAAGGGACAGACAGATTATGGGGCGTTGACTGATGAGGACTCGACTGGTAACTAGCTAGTTACGTTGCTCTCGTTCCATATGTACGTACATTGTCTGAGTCCTGGAAGTTAATTGGAATCTTCAGTTGATCTCAATTGTTCATCACAGTTACCATATGTTATCCTCCAAAAGAGAACTCGAGTTCAAAGTTGTAATTAAGAGGCAGAACAAAAGGAGAAATGGCCTAACAGCATCTCTAAAAGATGTTGTAAAACAACCACAGCTTTATTTGAAAGATTCAAACTTAAAAAAATTCATATTTAAGAGATGTTGTAAAAGAATCTTGATTGTAGTAAAATGAACTGTCGCTCTTTAACCTTAGAGTCCAACTATTCACTTGCTAAATATAAAAAAATATAATAGAACTCAAGGGTGTGAGAGAATTTTCAGTGTGCTCGAAACATGGGTGCACATGTATAATAACATCTAACGTACTGTCCCGTGTTCCGGGTATGCTGAAAAATCATTCCAAGAGTGGACTCTTGGTCAAAGAGAAAATGAACAGAGAATGTTGTTTTAAGGAATAAGTGGGTTGAGTTTGAATTGTTAATAATAAATATTCAAAGTCTATTAAAACATAAGGTTTTAATGGAGATTGAAAACTGAATAGCTAAAATAATTGTTTTTAACACTGTTTACTTGCTATTGTAAGAATTAGCATGAAAAATTAGAGTTTTTCTCTAATGACCAACTTGATGTGCATGCATGGACAATAAGAAGGACAAAAATTCAGAGACGTGACAAAGTTCCAATAAAACTGAAAGAGAAAGGGTATAGACGTGGGCTCCCATATATGATATGTAAACAGTTAGATTTCTAGTGACAGGCCGTAGGGTAATATATATGTCTGTAATGTTGTTTCTGTGCTATGTCGATAAAAATATATAAAATCATGTGCCTGGTCATCTTGTAGACATGTAGTTCGATTGATCTTTAAGATATCAAACGAAAGGAATAATTTACATAACTAACATGAATAAATATCTGAGTAGTGGATTAGATTAATTATTTACCCTAAGTGGTACTTTTTCTACTCTCGAGCGCAATGTCATAGTAGGATTTATACAATTAACTTCACTTAGTATAATAAAGTTTAGTAGTTGTTATTGTTGTTATTGGTACTTGCTCATAATTAAACATGCAAGAGTTAGCTCTTTCTTTTTAATACATGTTGTTCATATATTTATGATTATGATAACATAGCTTTCACAATGTTTAACTATGTATAATGTGCATTACTTAATTAATAAGTGAATAACTATATATATATATATATTTACATATTATTTTCAATTTTTTAATACAACGAAATATATACATAAGAGATAGGAGAATAAATTGGTTTCAAACTCATTATTCTCGAGATTTGAACCTAATACATCTTACTCACAAATGAAAAAAAATCTATAAATTGTAATACTAAGTGACTATTTATTTAATCAATTAACTGAAAAGGATATGTCTGAAGTTACATCCATACAAAGAGTGGTAACTTCTCTTGAACAATTGTGATGAGTTTATACTGTGAAAGAATCAACATATTCTTACACACAACATTCTGATCAACAGTCTAACGACATTGCGTACTCGATCATGCACCGTTTCCATCACATGCAATCTATTTTGGGAGGACAGTAGCCAGAGATGAAAATGATATATAAATTGTTTTGGAATGTTTGTTTCTAGGGTCGACCATTGAAGTTTCTAATCACAGAGACTTGACAAATTAAGCTATTTTGATGCCGTAATGCTATTCTTACCATAATTTTATACCACATTTCTTTACCATCTTAGGTGGCATATAAGCTGGACAAGCTACATCATTTAATTTCAAACTTTTTAAATGATGATTGTGGTATACGAGGAGTCTCATTCTTCCACCTAAGATTATTTAAGTGTTTTAATTAATAAAAAGATTGAAATTAAATGATGTAGCTTGTCCAACTCATCTGCCACCTAAGATGGTAAAAAAATGTGGTATAAAATTGTGCTAAGAATAACATTACTCATTTTGATGAAAAACATTGACAACGACAGATCACGGGTTTTTCGAACATTAGTCATTAAAAATATTGAAATTAAAAAAAAAACTATTGATTCTAACCCTTTGAAGTGTATCTTAAAAAAAAAAATTATATTCTATTTTTATTATTTAATCTGTATTTTTATTTAATATTTCCAAATTAAAATTTTGATTTTATTAGTACACACATTTTAGTTCTTCCAATATAAATAAACTTAAATGAGAAAACATTAAAAGAAACTAGTGACATATAAGAAAAATACGTAAATACATAAGTGTACATAAATAATCGTATCGAAATATATTAAATTGATTTGTTTGTACCGAAATGTTTATACCTAATTATATTATAATGAATTAATGAATTAGTGTAGACTTAGAAAAAGAAAAATCATGAAATTATCCAAAAAAATGACATGAAATATAAATGATGGCATTTAAATAGATACAAGAGACGAAGTTCCATTTTAAATCTTGTACCAAGTATTAATCCAAACTTCATGTTGTTTAATGATTAAAATTTAGTTTTCTAATGATTAAATTACACTTTGTGGGAGTGGATTGTGGAGTGCTACTGATACTGAATGCGTTGCAGAATCAAAAGAGGGAGGAGAAAATCATGGGGATCCCACTCCCACATGCAGAGCATCTTCACCGTCCACATCAAGGGCAGTTAAACTTAACCAATCAATTAATTTAAAACCTAGACTCCACATAGACACAGAATCACAGATATGATGGATCCAGATGGGTCGGTTGGCACGACGATTCTGCTTTCTCGTCGCGACTCGATCGATGGCGGTTCAAATTAGCCACCTCGAGACAGCCCAGCGCAATTGGCGTTGTACGTCAATTTATTTTGCATGCAATAATGCAAATGACTAGCGCACAAACAGACAACGTACGGGTGTCTGGAGTGTCTGGAGTGTCACAGCGTCACAGTGTGGTGGTGGTGGTGGTGGTGGTGGTGGTGAGGGGGCCGGGGCTACCTTCTCGCTATATGCTCATATTAGACGGGGTGATCTGTCATAGTCTATAGTCTCTAGTACGGATTATAGCCTGGGTCTGCATGCTGATAAATAATGAAATGATTTCTTGTAATTAACAGGGATATGTTTGGGACTGTTTTTATAAGAGCAACTCCAATCTTGGGGATCTATACAGGATGTAAACCACTTTTACATTATAATTTATATTTCGAAAGATGTAAATTTTCGTTTTGCTCCTATGCAATTGCGGATTCAAGATTTTAACATCGGGTGGTTTCAGTGTAAAAGTTTTATTATATTGAACAATAAATATTTTTCGTTCATATCCATGGTTCAAACAAGATTACAAACCACAAAGATAAAAATTTGTTTACGTTCGACGAGGTTTCATAATTCATACCATGGAAACTTTTCATGATAGTTTCATTATCAATACAAGAAAAAATATCTTTCTTGATGTAAACAATTAAACTATCATTTAACCACTAATCTCCTATATCAATTAAAAATAATAATTCATCGTTTATTGAAGCTAAAAAATATATGAAGTAACCGTTACATAATCAATCAATATCAATTTCAATGTTTAACATCCCTATATTATTAATTGAAAAATTTGGACAAAAACTATTAAAATCGGTGATGGTGGAGAGAGGTGGACCATGTGGTGGTAGAGTGCGTTGGGGTCGATGCATGATTGGCCTTGGGAGTTAGTGAATAACGTTTGGGAATTGGGTTAGTTGGGTCGGCCCGGGTCTTTTAGGCGTAGGAAGAGAGTGAGTGTTTTTTTTTTTAACTGACCGGAATCAAACGATGCCGTTTTCGGCAGGTCATTTGAAAAAAGTCAGATCTTTCTTCTTCGTTCAAAGTTTATGTTGCACGTCAGCCATGGAGGCCTCCTCTCCTCCACCACTTGCCCAGACCGTCGGGTGATCCCCAGTCCTTACAGTCAAACCAACGGGGACCAAGATCTGCCCTTGCTCCAGTGTATAGATGTAAATAAGTAGGAACCAAGTCCATCCCTACTCTTTAGGCTTTTACTTTTTAGTTTTTTATACAAAGAAATATCTACTCTAAGGAGAATATAAATTAGGCTACACAAGAGGTGGCGGATTAATCCATTGGGTTATTAATAGATACTCGTTAAATTTGATATCACTATAATATAGAGGTGAGATTAGTAGCGATGCTGATGATGTAAGGTAAAATCAAACTAAATGGATCTTGATGGGTACCCAGTAACAACTCAATAGGTTGATTTGCCATTTTTAAGCTAATTCAGACACTGAGTCCACCATAATCAAGTATCAAATTCATCACAAACATTATACGGTCTCGGTATCCCAAAATTGTTGTATTAAACATGATTAGAAACGATTTTCACAGGATTATGTTCATTTTAGAATACGTCCGTAGGAAACCTTTATTCTTTCGTATACAATGCATGAATATACCTATTCTTTTCTTTCTCCGTGCAAAAGAACCAAAATGCTTTGACGTCCCTTCAATTCCCCGCCACCTCTTTCACTTCACACAACATATATAAACCAACTCCATTAACTAACAGTTCTATCCTACTCACCAAAACCCTCCTCTCGTACATTCTTTTCTCCCAGAAAATGTACAACTCCGACCAGTTGCCGATAGAGTACGCCACCCCAGAGCAACAACGACCCATGAAGCGTCAACACACCGCCCGGTACTACGCCCACCGCGTCCGCGAAAGTCTCACCACCCGGGTCTCCAAGGTCATATGCACCATTTTCTTAGGCCTCCTCCTCATCGTTGGCATCATAGCGTTCATACTATGGCTCAGTCTACGTCCGCACCGCCCAAGATTTCACATCCTTGCATTTTCGGTTCCGGGTTTGGCTCAAGAATCCGGGTTCGAAAATGCTGAGATAACGTTCAATGCCACGGCCCGTAACGCGAACCATAATATTGGCATATATTATGGTTCTATGGACGGGACGGTGTACTATAGGGACCAACGGATCGGGTCAATAACGGGTTTACTTCAACCGTTTTATCAGGATCCGAAGAATACGACGATCGTGATGGGGTCGTTTAGGGGGGCCACCTTAAATGTTAATAACCAGCGTTGGACGGAGTTCTTGAATGATCGTAAAAGAGGAACGGTTGTGTTTCGGCTTGAATTTACGGCCGCGATCAGATTTAAGATTCGCGCTTGGTACAGCAAGCGCCATCGGATGCACGCCACCTGTGATGTTGATGTGGGCCCGGACGGCTTGATTTTGCCCATTTCTAAAGATAGGAGATGCCCTGTGTATTTCACCTGAGTAGGGAAATATTATTATTCTTTTTTTCTTCTAATTATTAATTAGTTGGTGTTTCTCTTTTCCCGTTGTTTTGGGGTTAATTGCTTTTGATTTGCAGAGTGACCACAGAAGTTGTGTGATTTATTTCATTTTGTGCAATCTTTCTCAATTAATTGGTTCAAATTATTGAATTTGGGGTGGAAATCTTTTCAATTTAAATGTCTTTGAAGTGTTTCTTAACGTTCTAATAAAACCGTTATGATTCCACCTTAAAAATAGATGTGAACGAATTGAAACCTCGGAAATTGGTAGTGTAATTTTTAGAACCTCAACGGTTTTTATGAAAAACACGACCAAGTGCTGATGAATTAAAATGCCTAGAAAAGGCCTTCAAGCATAATTTTCCTCTTCTTTTCTTGTTTCTTTAACTATTATTCCTCTATAACAATTTGAGGAGTGCCAGCAACTTTTGCACTAACATTTGCATTTGCACATTTTCACTTCTTCACATGACACGTGTTAGTTTTTTACCCAAAAAACAAGACCGTTAGTTTTTTACCCGTCAAATGCAAATGTTGCTAGCATTTCTCTAGCAATTTTTCACATGCTTTCCATGTTTCCTGGGATGTAAAAAAGAAAATAAATCTTTAATCTTTAGGATAGACGAAAGTTACAAAAATCTTCAGCTTCTCTTTCCAAATCGTGTAAAACATTGTACTAAAAGATGATCATGTACGAATGAGCTATTTGGATGCAAGAAAAGAATTATATTTTGTTCTCAAATTCCAATATGATCTACATAATATGTGCTTCCTCAAAGCATAAACACTACTTTAATGAAGCTTACGATGCCATTTGCTTCGTCTTCAAATCGGATCCAAGGGAATTTAGGGGATAATCAAGATATTAATCCTAGACAAGCAAGGGAATGAAAAGAGCTTACCCAAACCGCGTTCCTTCTCTTCCAAGGATTACAGGTTTCCTGTGACCTACAAATGTAGCAGACTTTATCCTCCAATGTCAAGAAGAAAAGAACATATGCTCTTTAACGTAGATTACAAGCACCCTCCTTTGATATTCCTTCTTTTCCCCTTTATTCTCCTCCTCATATAAACAACTAGTGCAACCCAATTCATTTAAAAATCTGAAGTCCATCTAATCATCAGACGAAGAAATGTGCGAAACAAAGAATTTCTACTGCTGGGCTCTGCAATTTCTAGCTCTCCTGGGACTCCTGGCCCTCTGTCTATGGCTGGCCTTACGTCCGAAGGACCCTCAGTATACCATTGTTGATATCAACATCCCAAAATCCGATTTAGAGGACGGCGCATACAATGGTTCTATCTTATATGCCCTTCAAATTGAAAATCCTAACAAAGACTCTAGTATTTTCTATGATGAAACAGTTTTAACGTTCTTGTATGGGTCGGATAGTGTTGGGGAGAAACACATACCAGCATTTCATCAAGGAAGAGGTAAAACCCGTCAAGTGATTGACTATGTAGATGTCAACCCACGAGTTTGGAAAACTATTCGCAATTCCCTATTGCATGCAACTGCAGAATTGAAGGTGGCTTTGCTTTCTCGGGTTCGGTATAAAACATGGGGAGTGAAGAGTAAGCATCATGGGCTAGACTTGCAAGGTAAATTATCAATTGGTTCAGATGGTAAGATTTCTGGTAAGAAGAAAAAAATTAAGCTAAGCCATTCTTCCAAGAAATGGAGAAGGAGCAATAGCCGACGATTACTAGATTAGATGTTTTCTTGTAAACTTACAATATGGCTTACCTTACTTTCACATTGTTGCTTATAATGTACTCAGAATTGTTCCAATTGTTATTCTAGTAGATCACGCAATTCAACAATTTCTCAATTTGATAATAAAAGAGTATATTTGAGAATAAGTTCTTGATTTGTGCCTAATATTAATATAAACCAAGAGCCTAGAGAGCTGGCGTGAATCAAACCAAAATTCCCTCCAAAATTTGAGTGCCAGATAAGAGTGCACCTGATTTTCCTTTCTAACGACTCTCAGTGTCAGGCTCCGATCCCGACATACGTCTAGGATCGACACGTGACGTCACCAAGTACCCCTATATCTAACATATCCCGCCTCCGGGATATGTACCAAGCACAACTCAAGCCTCGAATTACGTAGCGATTATTCGTACTTTTATGGATGCATCTAACCTCCTTATTAGAATGCTTACGTACCCTCAAAATGGATCAAGTCATTCGTAGTTCATCATACACTACACTCGAACAGTCATTTCATAATTCACTTAATTTTTAACATGCTACCTCCATCCACAACATGTAACATAGCAAATAATCAACGAAGCACAATATTATTCTCAAGCCACATTGATCAACTAAAATAATCATAGTAATAACAATCATATCCAACGTCATTCCACAATCCCGTCAATTAATTAACTCATGACTCAAGGATGCCAGATTTTGACTTTTAACTTAGTCAATCAATGATATAACATACCATTTCACGAATTTATGTAAAGAGCTCTAAATAATTCCCTTTTTGAATTTTGAGTAATAACATGGTATATAAATTCACAAGGTCTATTGTGGGTAATTCCCATTCACTTGAATATAGGGTTTTAGACTAACCTTATGGAAATGAGCAAGAGCAAGGATTTCAGACCACTCAACGAAATCCAATAACATCGGGTTCCAGACCACTCAATGGGACCAGAATATTAAGCGGTTTCTCGTAATTTACCCAGACCTGTTATACGTATAATCAATGCCTACATCATTGAGATGGTACACTGGCAAATCAGATACTCGGATAAGCTGCGAAGCTCAGGTGAGTGACAATAATACAAGTATGTGATATTCAATAAAAACATATCATCGATCACAATTTATAAACATCAAGTATAGAATCATGCTTTATGAAATCATAATCAAGTCGCTGAAAACTCCGAATGAGTCACCCAGACATCTAATGGCTTTTCTAGTTTAAACCATCAGATTATCAGAAACCATCATTCATATGTACATTAAAAACTAGAGCTAGATGGATGCAGTTCGGCCAAAGCCTACATAAGTAACCAAACAGGAAATAGCCCCCCAAACTGGATTAACCAAGCAGAGCCACTCCTGAGAAAGTACCCAAGTAGGCAGTGACCCCCCAACGTGGATTAACCAAGCAGAGTCACTTCTACCGCTGTTAGAAAGTGATCACTTAATGCGGATGAACCAAGCATGATCACTTAATGCGGATGAACCAAGCATGATCACTTTTAAGCATATATGGCCATAAGGATCGCCCAACACAGATTAACCAAGCGCGATCTATATATAGTATGATTCCCCAATGCGGATTAACCAAGCAGGACCACTAGTGACCCCTCAACGCAGATTAACCAAGCAGGGTCACACCTACAAAACTGTTAGGCAGTGATCACCCAACACGGATTAACCAAGCAGGACTATCCATGTACCATTGCAACATGGTGAAGACTTGGTGTCACCTAACCAAGTGACATTAGGGTAACGGTCCCCTACTAGCCCTCAATTTAACAAGCATTTCAATATGCACTTCAAATCACTTTTTTCACAAATATTTCCAATCCATGAATCAAATCAGATTTGATAAAAATAGATCGATGGCCAATTATAAAAATCACATTTTAATAGAAACACACATTTATGAAACCATGTCATATCCATAAAGGATGCTAATATAAGAAAACAGGTTAATAACTATATCACATTTATTAAAGTCACTCAACGAGACAAGTCCGCAAAGCCTCACTAAGTCTTTTGTAATACTAATTTTAGTAATTCAGATGGTTTTAGATATGTTGACCAAAAGTCAACTCTCAGTTAACGGTGGGGTCCACATCCTAGCAATTTAATCTAGAAGATCTGCACATCAGATTTCAGATCTAAAACTTCCTTAGGTCCATATTATGCTCATAGAACAACATACTAAAATCTCATCGCGATTTGACGGTCGAATCTCCGCCAATTACTAGAATTAGGTAGTGGTCAACAATTTATTTTACAAACTTAGAAATCCAATTCGAGAAGATCTGTAAGTCGGATCCCCAATCCGTAAGTTTCTATGGTCCTCAAATATTACGTATTATAACGTATTAAAGTTTGGTGACGATCCAACGGTTGGATCGTTGATTCATATTTTTATTAAGTAATGTCTCATAGTGAAATTAGGTTTAAATGATCAAACCACGTCATACAAATATTAAATACAAAATCAGGACATCTAATTGAACTTAGAAAGGCATCGTCGGCCCGCTGGCCACGCGCTGTCGTAAGTGGCGGTTTCCGGCGAACGAAAACCCAAGTTTCCGACTACCTTAAAAAATTACCAAATTTCACAAAAATGTAGATCTCAATGAATAGAGCAAGTTTCATACCTATGACTAAGGCCATTTTTTCCGGGAAACACCTCAAATTGTCCACACTGAAACCCTAGAATTGGGTGTTCTTGATTTGATGCCAAAACGAACTCCGACACCGCAACCAATGCATGGGTTTTGTTCCTGAGGTTGAGGTAAGTATTTTGGTGTTGGTGGTCGACGGTAATCATTGTCGGATTCACCGGAAAAATGAGAAAACCGCCGGAAAACCACGAACTTTGTGGCTTCGGTTTGTAAAATTAGGTTAGAAATTGAGAAATATGATACCACAAAGATGTTGGGTTCACCAAGAGCCTTCCATAGACACCACCTCAATCGGATGTTGGACAGAAGAGATATAACCGGGTCCAGGAACCGGGTTGGGGTTTGAAATCAGGTCAAGGTTGGTTAGGTGTTTCCTCAACTCTCTCCTTTCCCTCCTTGTTCCCCTTGCTGATTGATTCGCTCCCCCTTTTAGCTGATTGGTCCCTTAACTAACATAAATCTAATTGGCCTTTTTCAGTTTTTCCCACAAGATGGGAGTTTAAAATAAATTTAAAATCTATATTTTGGTAACACAACTTCAAATGTTCGTATATATACCGTATAATCCGGACTCGCAAACAGTTTTTGCCGATGTGCTCACAGTTTCAAGATCTATTTGAAAACATGACTTGTGACCTTGAAAGGTCAACGAATTTTAGATAATTAATTTTCAAACTTCGTAACTAGTTTAATTAAAATCTAAATTCAACTAAATTAATATAATTTCTCGAAAAATAATATAAAATCTCAATAATACAAATACGTAAATTATAACAGTGAAATCCAGTAACTCAGGTTCCACTTTTTGTATGTCCGACAGTAATTTGCAACTTGTCTAGTTGTCTTCGCCACTCATGGAGATGAACCTAAAACACAACCAAATTACGTCATTTATATATCCCAAACATCCAATCCAACCATCACCCGGTTCCGGCACAATTTATGAAAACAAATTTCTTTTTATTCTCATTTTTCAGAAGAAATGTACAAGATGATACTTACAGCTGGGAAGCCACCATTATCTCCAGGTCCTGTGATATCCTTCATTACATAGCTAGTAGCAGCAAGCCGTAGCCGCGAAGTCCATGTAAAAAAATATTCAGCAATATTCGTAATCAATGAAAACATGTGAGAACACGAAAAAAATAGAAAAGCAGTAGAAAAATTAAAAAAATTACATTGTTACGAACTGCTACCATAGTTACATAGTCTCCTATCCTGTATGAGAATAAAAACAGGACAGCCATCAAATTTGGCAGATCTTCTGAATCATCGACCAAGTCGTTGAAGTGAAAGTGGATCATATCTTATGGCGGGCTTTCTAAATCAGAAAAATACAGTAGGGACAGAGAAAGAACATGCGTCACTGAGCCTGCAATCCCAACTTGTCCACAAAGTATGCAATTCTTCGCAACAACTACATTATGACCAATCTACAGGAAACGAGCAAAAGGACAATTGTATACTATATTCCAGGAAAATTATGCAAGAACTTAGAAGGCAAAAGTTAACCTGAACTAAGTTGTCTATCGTTGCATGATCTCGTAACTGTATCTCTCCAACTTCATAAACCAAAGAATTCTACAAACTATTGCTCTAACTTCAATAGAATCTGAGTAAAACTTACCCAGAAAATATAGTAATCCATCTAAAATCAGTTTAAAATATATCAAGGGCTCTATGTCTAACCTGCCCCTGTGAACGAACTTGGTTACTCTATCAAAATCAAATAAGTGAAAACATTAACAAGGCAATGTCGAGTTAAAAATTAGATCGTCACCCAATTTTGGTTGATTGCCCAATAGTGAGGTCCAATGACAGCTCTCGCCAACAACGGATTTTGAATGAACAACAGCACCAAACTCTATGAAAACTGTTGGGTCGATGCAGGCAAACGTGTGGAAAGACCCACCTCCGTTATGCCATTGTTGGAATTCTGGATGAACGGTCGGAGCATCGCCCTCTGATCTTGAAATACAGAGCAGGTGCAGAAATGGTTGGTGACAAAACAGGTGTTGTCTCAGAGACATTTTCACAAGCACGTTCAGGGCATACCAGACGAAACAGACATCGCAGAGGATCTCTAACTATTTCCAAAGCGCAACGGAAACAAGCTTTGAACGCATTGAGGATGTGGCGAGTAGCCGAAAGTTGCTGCAAGTCTTCTCAGAGCGACTGCCATTGACTGAGGACCTGAGGTCCGAGGAGCGACTCGGCGAGGAGGGAAAGCCCGTTTGTATTTGAACCTGCGTATCCAGTATCCACAGTGTTCGACCGGAAGGGCTTTTGTAATGGAGGGCATCTTCGTCTCCTAAATTTACGTTGGGCCAACATACATAGGTGTTGGGCTTTGGGCTTGAAAGTCCAAACCAATAGATTATTGAGAACAAGTGCAAGTTGGATTGGAAATTTCGATTTTGATCAGTTCTGACCAAATTGGTGATGAAAACTTTCAATTTTGGTGCACCCGAATGGAATTTGACATTCAAAATTCTGAAATAATATGGATCGTAATTGGGATGTACATCTAAAATTTTTAATAATCTCAATAGATTTTATACGAACGTATTAAAGTTTCAACTTGTGAATCTCAATATACTTTAATATGGATCGTAACTGGGATGACCAAGTTGAAACGTAAGTTAGCAACTTTTTTGAATTTTTTATTGTTTGTTTTTTTTTAATTTTTTACGACAGAATTGAATGAAAATGAAACTCATAATTTCAATTAGATTTTTTTTTTTTTGAAAATCAGGCATGCATACATGGAGAGTAGGCTAGGCAATGAAGTTTAATTCTTGTTGTGTGACCTATCGGACATGCTAATCTCGCATGTATATATATAAATAAATAAAATGAAAATTAATGAAAATGACTTGAAAACTTTGAGTTTTAATGATAAGGACAAAATAAAGGGTAAAGTGAATAGTACCAGGTTTGACTTTTTGGTGTAAAAATGTGATTTTTCGTTAAAATGAACAGTACCGTGAGCTTTTCGTTAAAACTTCCATAAATAAACCACAGAAAACACGTGTGACTATTATATTATTTGATGGTTTGTGGAAGTCTCTATTGTCTATTAGTTTTGAGTTATATCTTTCAACTTGTGGCGTGGCATTGACTGAATTAGGGGCAAAACCATGACCAACTGTGAACAATTTCCAGGAAAATACAGCCAGTCGAAGGCTTTGTTTTCTTAGAATTTTTATTGATTTGATTTTAACTAATTTAATTAAGCAAGTCTTCCAAGAAACTACCTATCAATTCACAAAAATTCAATGGTACTCGTCCTCCGAGATTTTTAACCATATTTCGAGCAGGAAGGAGAAGACTTAAGAGCTATATATAAAAGTTTCCCTAATCTTTTTCTATGATTAGAGATCAAAACATGGCTAATTTCCCTAGTGTTCCGAAAACAATCTCTCTTTTTTCGCTTTGTTTTCTTATCACCCTCCTTTTTGATCTTACTTATGCTGATCCTGATCCTCCATACAAGTTGTGCTCAGATGTTCGCGGTTATGTCGAAAATAGTACGTTTCAGAAAAACCTCCATAGCCTGCTAAATTCATTGCCTTCAAATGCTTCTGTTTCCAAGCTGTACAATACCTCCGCTGGAAATGAACCAGATAGAGTTTATGGCCTTTATATGTGCCTCAATTATGTTACGAATGAGATATGTCACAACTGCATCAACACCGCGCATTTAGACATTGTTAGGATTTGTCCCAGCTCAACAGAATCAGTTGTGTGGGAGGAAACGTGCCAACTGCGCTACTCCGATGTGAAGTTCTATGGTGAATTGAATGTGGCAGACAACATTGTGTCCACTAACAAGAAAAACGTTTCAGACCCAAAAAAGTTCGAGAATACTGTGAAGGAGAAGCTGAGGGAGCTTGCGAAGCAAGCGGCATATGATGCTTCAGCGAAAATGTATGCTACTGGAGATGTACCATTTGAAGATAAAGTGATATATGCTCTTGTGCAGTGCACTAGAGACTTATCTGGAGAGGACTGTGGCAAATGCCTTCAGCAAGCCATAGAAGACGTTTTGAGAAAGTATTATTTCTCCATTGGTGCGCGGCTTATGAGCCGGAGTTGCTATCTGAGGTACGAGTTGTATGGCTTCTATAAAGGTGCAACTGAAGCTTCTATTTCCAGCTCTCCAAATAACAACAAAGGGGACGGTGAGTACTTTTAAGGTGTATGTCTATTTTGACGCTACAATGTTAAAAATTAACTGCAAATGCATAGTTGTTTCCAATGAAGGTAGAGGATGGCGGTGGCGGATCACGATCCTTACGGTTGTGTCAGCATGTCTAGCCATACTACTTTTGGGTTCCTGTGTCCATCTTGCAGTAAGAAAAAGAAACAAAAAGGGTAATAATAATGCGTTTGGAAATGCTTTAAAGCTGATCATCACTCTAATATATTTTCTGAAAGCAGCTTTTCTTTCGATCTGTTCAGGGAGTAGTGAGATTTTAAGACAACATGTATTGTTCCCGGACCGAAGTTTTCAAGGCAGAAACCAGAAGGTTGAGGAGTACCCCTATATCAGTTTGGCATCTATACATGCAGCTACAGATAAATTTTCTGATTCAAATAAGCTCGGAGAAGGTGGTTTTGGGCCTGTTTACAAGGTATAAAGTAAAAGCAAATTGTTTCTTGAGCAAACTATGGACAAAAAGTTCACATATGCGAAGATTAAATCGATATTTGTATTACTATCTTCCACTTGGTTGGTATTTTCTGTGGTTTGATTTAAAATCTGGTTTTTCGCAGGGTGTACTGAGTGACGGTAAAGAAGTGGCGATCAAGAGGCTTTCAAGCTGTTCTGAGCAAGGCTCAGAGGAATTCACAAATGAAGTTCGGCTGCTAATGAAACTTCAACATAAAAATCTTGTTCGGCTTTTGGGTTTTTGTGTTGAGGGAAAGGAAAAACTGCTTGTCTATGAATACCTGCCAAACAGCAGCCTAGATGTCTTCCTCTTTGGTATGTTTTCTCTTGATCCTCTCAAAAATCTGTATGTGGGATTTAACTTCAACTGTTTTATACTATTGCTAAGATTTTCTTGTCAGAAATATTTTAGTCTGTAAATTCTCCTCCAATGTTGCTTAGATTCAGAGAAACGAGCGCAGCTTGATTGGAGCAGACGTGTAAACATTATAAGTGGAATTGCAAGGGGAATTCTTTATTTACACGAGGACTCTCGACTTCAAATCATCCATAGAGACCTGAAAGCTAGCAATGTTTTATTAGACGATGATATGAACCCTAAGATCTCCGATTTTGGCATGGCAAGGATCTTTGCAGGAAGTGAAGGCCAAGCAAATACGACTACAATAGTTGGGACATAGTAAGTGCTTCATTTCTAAATTTTAGTAAGTGCTTCATTTATAAATTTTCTTTCCACTAGGAAACTTATGGTACTCAACATTTTGTTCTGGATTTTGGTATTGGAATTAGCGGATACATGGCTCCAGAATATGCAATGGAGGGAGTATATTCCGTCAAGTCTGATGTTTATGGTTTCGGAGTACTATTGCTTGAGATCATATCTGGGAGAAGGAACGCCGGCTTTCATCAAATAAAACGTGTTCCTAGCCTTGTAACATATGTAAGTTACTTCATGCACTTCTCTCAGAGCAAGACTCTTTGCAATTAAGCAGCAGCTTAATGCTTATCCAATTGACTACGATGCAGGCATGGAAATTATGGCATGACGGAAAAGGGTTGGAGCTACTCGACCCACTACTACTCGATTCATGTGATCCAGATGAGTTTCTAAGATATCTCCATATCGGATTGTTGTGTGTCCAGGAAGATGCGTATGACAGGCCAACCATGTCTTCTGCTGTTGTAATGTTGAAAAGTGAAACTGTAACTCTTAGCCAACCCGAGAAACCTGCTTTCACGACGGGAATATTCACTGACCATTATATCGAGACAGCTGCTGGTGGTAGCTCTATTAATGGTCTAACAGTTTCTATCGTCGTGCCACGATAACACCATAAGATTCATGAATCTGCACAGAGTTGAAGCTTTCCTGTGGTAACTTTGTCATGAAATTCTTCACATGTTGTCTATACCACAAAGTTTTGCTTAGTTCTGTTGTGTGAATATTATTAGTTACTGGCAGTTTAGCTGATACAAATTGCTAATAACAACTGGTTTATTCCTTTCTAATGAGAACTAAAAAGATGACACCAAGCCAATAAAGCTTTTTGCTTTGCAAAGGTCAGAAGAAGAAAATTTAGTGTACGCAACATTATCCTTACTTTACTAATAGACGTCACGACTCGAACCTATAACATTTCAGTAACAAAACCCGAACCAACCTGGAAATGGCACTTATAGCTTGTTTACTAATTTGTAATAATTATTATGATGGAGGCCACTAGCGGCAAATTAAGGCTAGATTTATCATAACTTGACACTAAAGTATAAAACTATGATAATGCTCATTGATTTGAATTCAGTTAAGATGGCTGTAATTATATTCAGGTTCAAAAGTAGTCAACATAATATAAAAAATTAGTAATTAATTAACGACTAAAACTAGGGGATGCTTAATCTAGGAAAGGGATCATTTCTCTTAATACACGTTGAAATTTGATCAAACGACTACAAATAGAGATCTACTTTAAAAGTTATAATAACTTCAACTGTTGAATCAAATTTTAACAACACAAATTTCTTGATTTAATGAATTAGGAGGAAAGGATCCTGATTATATCCTATCTTCCTGTATCACTCATCACGTCTATATCCTCACCTCCAATTTTTGTTGCCAAATTATGCATATATTAAAATCCAGTTTTCTGATACTGTTTATTACGAGTGAAAGGACGAAAATACCCTTGATTTCTTCTTTGCTCTGCGCACTGTTCCACTTTTCTACAGTGGAAAGTCGGCTATGCCCTCCCCAGCCGCGCGTCTTTCATCCTTTGTTTCTCTGCTTTGACCGCATCTTTTTTGCTTTTACCCTTCCTCTTCGTTTTTCACCTTCATTAGTCTGCGGTTTTCTCCCTCTTCGTCAGCCCGTCTTTTGCCCTCAAATCCTTTCTTTTTCTTTCGCATTTAGTTTCCAGTCTCCCCCGGTATTGAATCCTTTGTTATTCGGCGTTTTGTTCTCATCTTGCGATCGTCGGGGCAAGAACTTTAAGGTTAGTTTGTTCTCAATGTTTTATCCTCATTTTGCTATCTCTAGGCCGATAAATTTAAGGTCTTTGTTTTTGTTTTTGCTGCGGATCTGCAGGTTGGGACAAATTTTTTGTGAAATTGGTGACTAATCGCATGCTGCCTCTTCAGATTATTGACAAAGAAATTATATTGAACTTGGGTAAGTTTTAAAACAACTACGCGTAATTTTCGATTCTCAGTTTGTATTTGTTTGAAAGAAACCCTGAAAATTGGTTTTCTTTCCGTGTTCTCAATTGATTCAATGCGTAGCATTAGAAAAAATATGTAATTATTGGGGGTTTTTGTTTTTTGGTGGATTTAGAGTTTTGTTTAAGTTTGATTATATTGGAGTTGAATTTGGTTGCTCCTTGGTTGTGGGGAGAGAGATCGGGTGCGTCATTTGGTGAAGAAGGGTTGGGGAAAGAGACAGGGGGTGTAAGGAGTGTGGTTGCGGATGAGAACTATCAATTTTCTATCTTTTCAATTTCTTCAGAGCACCCGTTTCCTTCCTGCAAATGGGTCTTACAAACTTCCACTCGGTTCTATCAATTTTGTTAGAATCAACAATTCTGCGGAGCATTTTTGCAGTGAATTTCAGCGACCCATTTGCCTAATTAGTTTGCAATTATATGGTATTTTAATAAAGTTCAAAAATTAACTCACACATTCTCCACAAGCACCTGATTCTTCAAAATTTTCCAAAAATGGAGAACTGAATCACCCAATTTTCTTAATTAAAGAAAGAAAAAAAAATCAGTTTTCTTTTTGGTCAAATTCGAAGACCCAATGAAGAAGTAAGTGAATTTTCTCAGAGGGGGGAGAGAGAGAGAGAGAGAGCGCAGCTGGGGACTGACCTCTGAACAGCAAAAGCAGAAACGAATCACTTGATTTTTAAACTGCGATGATCAAGAAGCTTAAAAACTTAGCAGTTTTTCTGAATATATCACTTAATTTTTAAGGTGTATTGATCAGGAAGGACAAAAACTTAACATTTTTTGTTGATGTGTATTCTTTTGTTTTGATTAAGAGATATATCTCTGTTTTATCAATGTTATCGCTATGGGGTAATTGTTTTGCTGTTATAAATTCTTGAAACTGTAATTCCCTCTGTCTTTGTCGTGTTAAAACTATATATTGATTGCAGGTTTTTAAAAACTTGACCTTCGCAGATTGTTCAAAAAGAAACAATTCTGCTATTGATTAGTATAAAGACGCAACAACAAAGGTAGAAATAAAATGTCAAGTTTTTAAATGATTTTGGTTTGGGTTTGTAATGTGTGATTTCCGATGTGGATTAATTACTTAAATGATTTTGGATTATGATCATTGCATGTTTTTTCTTTTCGTTATTCCTTGTTTTGCCAGCATTTTCTACAAATCTGTTTTTCGTGATCCATTTTTTATATATATTTCTTATGTAGGAGTTATATGGACTTGGGGGACAAGAATTATAAATGCAATTATTGTGTGCTTATTTTTAGTTAAAAGAATCAAACAAACAATGAACCTATAGTAAGTAAGGGATAACTCACTTCGACCCTATCACTATTATTTGTCTAGCATATTCTCATCTCAAAAGCATAAATAATGACATTTACATAATTATGAGATTAAAGTTTAAGATGAAGAATTCCACTTTACTCAGAATCCGACAATTGTTTCTTCCATGACACCCAACTTTAAAAGTCTTTGTGTGAATTGTCTATCAAACTTTTGATTTTGAGATAAGATTCCTGCTTAAAAGATAATAATTGTTCAAAAAGTGAGTGTGAGATGTTAAAAGTCTTTGTGTGAATTGTCTATCTAACTTTTGATTTTGAGATAAGATTCCTGCTTAAAAAATAATAATTGTTCAAAAAGTGAGTGTGAGATGACTCACCTCTACCCTACCATTATTATTTGTCTAGCCTCCCCATATTCTTCATGGTTCATTTGTTTTCTTTTGTCAATATTTGACGTTTAAATTCGATTTTTGGTAACATTTGTTTTAGGGGAATTGACTGTTACTAGTATAGATAATCATTATCTTCTTTTGGCTTGGTCTCAATGCATGACCAATTGTTTGCCTGACCGTTAACAAATTCAGATAGGTATACAGAAGTATTAGTAAAATTGTCTCTACTACAGATATACCCTCTCCACATGCCTTAATTAGCCAAAGTACACCTTAATGATACAGAAATGGTTAAATCTATCCATGTACTATTTCCATCACTCATTACCCGGATTTAACAAATTTTCCAATTCTAAGATGTTTTTTGGATCAATCAAAGCATATGGAGAAGGTGTATCTTTGGTTGGATCAAATGACATCTGCAAGTGCCTTCGCCCATGAGCGGTAGGTCTCGGGTTCGAGACTTGGGAGCAGCCTCTCCATAAAATGGGGGTAAGGCTAGCCGACATTCACCTCTCCCAGACCCTGCGTAAAGCGGGAGCCTTGTGCACTGGGTACGACCTTTTTTATATTTTGCAGAGAAACCAAACCAAAGATATCTGATCCATCTTATAGCACATATTATATCCCATTCTTATATGGCAACTTTTTTCAGATTAATCACTCCACAAATTTTAGACAAATTTATATTCACAATTTCCAATTTGGCAAAATACTTTATTGCCCTGTGTTATCTTTTGTGATAAACATATGAATGCACAAAAACAACCACACATGCCTTACCCATTTAGATAGGCATTTGTATCCATGTTTACACATCTATCTTAAATGCTGTCTTGCAAAATCCAGTGGTTAATTCCAAGTTTAGTATCTAATGTGCTATTAGATACTTTTTTTTCGTGAAATTGGATACTTTGTTTACAATTTAATAATTTGATTGCCCCTTTAGTTGCATAAACTCAGTAAAATTTTGAGGTTGTAGACACTGAACTGCTGAATCTCTACGGTTTCTTTTGTTTTGTCCAATTGTTGTCATTATTCTAATTGGATAATTTAAGGTTTTTTACTGTGTTTATTTATTTACTGATAAATTAGTGGGTCTAAACTCTTAATTGAATTGAGGAAAACAGAGAACTAGCAAAGCTTCGTAGAGAACATGCACCAGTTTCCTGCCATCCTGATCCTCTATTTATTCCTTCATTTGGGTAGCACAGCTTAAAATATATTAAGAGTATAATTTCATGCTTTTGATTCGAGTTTAAAAATAACATTTACATTCACAGTGTCTTTTGCTTGGTGGATAAACAACCGTAAATGAGCTTGACTATGTCAAATTGAATATTTTAGTGCCCACCACCTATTTGATAAAAGATAGCGTCAAAATTCCTCCAATATGTGTTCAAGCTGTCCCCCTTCTATTTGTAATTTATATTGTTTCCATACACTCAAACCATAACACTAAATTCCCAATTTCTTGCCCACAATGATGTGTCTTATATCTCATGGAGAAGCTCTCAAGTCCACTGCACTGTCCAACTTTTTTGCCCACTTCAGGTACTGCTTTTAGCATCAAAATCCTATGTATGTCTAACCTTTCTTAGCATTTTCAGTTGTTTTAGTGCAATGATGTGCATGAATTAATACAACATAAACTTACATAGTTTGTGAGCTCAACCATTGAGGTTTCTAACTGGGTTTTGATTGTTTCACTAAACTTTTATACGTTTCAATTTTCATTGTTTGGTTAAACTTTTATGCTTCATGGTGCCTGTGAAATATAAGTTCACCATTGGTACATAATTAAGATTGGATTTGATATTATTTAGGTTTGATTCGTTCAACGCTCTTGATTGTTATTTTCAAGCCAACTACTACATTTTCCAACAAATTTACAAAGAACAACCAAGCTGGATTATAGCCAGATTCCGTCAAATTATATCACTATTGGTATTCCAGCTGCCCACCTTATAGAAATTACAAGGTTTACTCCACTCTATACTTCTTTGATACATTTAATTCAAATTCGTATATTTAGGTAAGAAACAAAATTTTATCTATTCCTCGAGGTAGGCAGAGTTGTAAATAGATTGAGTTAAGCAGAGTTGTAAATATAACATTCTCTATGTTTTATGCTGTTTAAAAACCCGCAGCATTGCGTGGGTACCGTTGCTAGTTATACATATACTAAAACCCAACACAATAAAGCACTGTTCATTAACAGTGAAAGAGCAGAATTGCCCTTTAATTGCTCTTGGTTTTCTGTTTTTGTCCTCCTTTGCCCTCACTGGGCGCGAGTCCTTCATCGTTGTCCTTTCCTGTTCGAGTATTGACTAAAGCAGAGTGAGAGGGACATGCTTTGTTGGAGTGTCGTTTTCCTATATGTACTCTCGAGGCATTAGAAACTCAGACCCACATCTTCTTTCTCCTTCCCAATATCCCTTCCCCATTTTATTTATTTTATTTTCTACTACTAATTATTATATATTTGGCAAAATACCAAACCCCTCTCTCTCCCTCTTCTGATGAGGATCTGTTTCTTGAGCACAAGAAACTGTTTCTTGAGCAAAAGAAAAGTCTTCCTTTTTTCATTCAGCCTTTCTGTCACTGTCAGTAAAATTTTCAACCAATGGCTTCGAAGATCATGAATGAATATATGAATGATTTTCATTAAAAAGAATATAATAATTTTCATCATCGTCGATCAGCAGAAGCTCCACAAGCGAATGTCACTTTCCTCATATAAGTCATACACCGTAGGTGGATGCGGATCCAAGGTCAATCATCTGTTTTACTTCTTCAGTGCCGTTTTCAATTTGGTTTGTTTCTCTCTTTATTTTCGTGGCTTTTTCTGCCTGCCTTGGTCTCTCTCAAACCCTGTGTTCTCTGCATTTTCCATCTCCACTCTTTTCCATCCAAATTATCTGTGTAAATTTCTTGCGTTAAAATCGCTGGACAAGTTAATTGTTGCTTCAAAGTATCTGCTTCTACGGCCGTTCTACATTTATTCCAATGTATTAAAACCGTGAGGCATGGGCGATGCGTCCGAGGGATAGCCCAGCCTAGGCATGAGGCGAAGCCTCACAGGATCTAAATTTTTTAACATATACACTAAGCGTACACATATATTATATTAAAAAAAGAAGATTATTAATCAATAATCATCCTAAGCACACACATATATTATAAATACATATATACACACATATATATACATATATTATATATATATGTATATATAAAATAGAGGATGAATAACACAATAAGCATACATATAACAATGCACGCAGACAGCACACACATCCATTATATAAAAAAATAAAAATCAGAAAAAAAAGGTAGAGAGACGATAGTGCAAGGAAGAGGTATGAGGCAGTTAAAATCCTATCCAAAATTTGGGTTTGGGAGTAAAAAAAAATCCCCTGAGGCGTGCTTAGGCGACTCCGGCGGCGCCTTCCGCCCACTCCCTCAAAACAGAGGTGGCAATCCTCAAGCCCAGCCTCACAGGGCGCCTAGGCGCACCCTGAGGCGAGCCTTTTAAAACATTGATCTATTCACACTGTTTGTGCTTTATTCCGTCTGGGATTTCCCAGTTTTGGCCTGAATTTTGGCTAATTTCCACCCCTTTCGTCGCAACATGTCTTCAGATCACTGCGGAACTGATCTTATTTAGTTGAGGTGTGTTTTATAATCGTTAGAGAGAGAAAGATGGCAGCGGCTTCATTGGTTGGAGATAGAGGTGTGTTTTATAGGTGAAAAAGGATAACATTTATTTATTTATTTAGAGGGTTTTGTTTCTGTGTTTAGATCCTAGGTATAACTAGATAATTTGATTGTCTTTTCATTTGGAGGAAATAGTTATTTTTGAGGGTTTTGTGTGCAGCCTTTAAAGTTTAATGTTGCTTTCAATCTGTTTTGAAAGTTTTTATTTTGGCAAGTCATGAGGGATGGCGTCGATGAAATTGTTTGGTGTGGTACTGTTTCTTTCTTTGTATTATTTTAAAGCATGTATTATAGATTTGTTTTTCATATCAAATCTTAATAAAATTGATTTGGTTTTGTAGATCAGAATTTTTAAGCGACAAAATCAACCTGCAAATTCAGTTCAGGTATGAATGCTTCTGCTTATTTAGATTGTTGAATTGATCTTTACCTTTACTAGATTCTATTTTTCAATGTCATAATACTAATTTGGTTTTGTAGATTAAGATTTTTAAGCAAGAATCAAGTTCAAAATTCAATTGAGGTATGAATCTTTTTGCTTATTTGGGCTGTTGAATTCATCCTTGCCTTTACTGCATTTTTTTTAACTGTTTGGTGCATTCTGGTATTGATTTCATTGTAATTTTATGGATTTTAAGTGGTTATTTGGATTTGATTGTGAGAAGGATCAGGTGGGTTTTCAAGATAATCAAGTAAGTGGTTCTTCCTCTCAAGAACCATATCAAGCCTTCAATTCCATCCAGGCCTCTAATAATCCTCCACTGCTACCTACACCAAATGTTCCTCAGTTGCAAGCCCACAACGCTCAAACTCTCAGCCAAACTGGAGCAGTTTTCAGAGGAACAATTCTCAGCGAAATTCCTTCAATCTCGCAACAAATTCCATCGCTACAATTTGGGATTTTTACCGCTTCTCTCTGCATGCTTCTGGCTGTTGTGTATATATATATATATATATTATTCAATTGTTTGCATTTATTTTTTCCTTTCATTTTTACTCAATTTTTTCACTTTTTCTCCATGTGTTGCCTCATGTATGTTTCTCAATTGTTTGAATTTACTCTTTGCCTTCAGTTTTTACTGAATTTATTGACTTTTTGTGCATGGGTTAATCTGTTTGTTATATGTCATGGTTAAAGGTTTGGTTTCTTTCCTTTTTCTTTTTATCAATCCTCTCTCTTTACCATTTAAGTTGAATTACCATGGGACGTAAAACAAAGGAGGCTAAAAAGCAGTCTAGCCCCAGGAAAAGGCCATAAACAAAGAAAGGAAAGTGATTAAAATGGCTAAGTAGTCCGAAAGAGATTTATAACTTTTGTCCAAATCCTAGACATCCCACTAACCCAGAAAAATACAAAATGGCAGCCGGCTATTCCAACGTGATCAATACCTTTGCTTCATTTTTCACTTGGTGGAGCACATGTTTTTATGCAAGTCGTAGAAAATTTTAATTTTTAAGTTATTAATCTTTTAACACACATAATCCACTGTTTATATAGGAATATATGGTGTACTATCTTGTGTGACGATCACACTGAAAAATCTCTCACGTTGGTGGGTTACCCGAGCTCCTCAAATAATTAACAAATCATCCAAACGTGTTTCACGTTGGAATGTTATCCTGAACTTCTCAATAATTAACAAATAAACCAGCATGCTTTCACAGTGCATCTACACTATTTGATTCCAGGAAGTGATAAAACTGAAAGTTGAACAATGTTTCTACATGAGCTCCCACTATATCGTTAACTTTTAGCCGTCAAGTCTTAATTAAGTTTTTTTTTTTGTTGTTGTTAAGTTTTGTCTGCATAAAAACAAGGGTTGTGCTATCTACACACCCATTTTTATTTCTCACACAATCTTTGTTAATTTCTGTATGTTGATCTTCTTCAATTCATCTTATCCGACTGTCAAAAATTGTAAGAATGTATGAGAAGTAAAAAATAAGATGTGGATATCACACCCCATAAACAAAGTCACCAGCTCCCACCCACTACATCATTAATAGCACATAATAAAGCTACTTTAATTTTCTTCTTTGGGATTACTTTAATGATGCAGGCATCCTTGGTATTTTCTTCTCTGGGATTACTTTAATTATGTGTAAAAAAAAGTCTAATGGTGTATGTAAAAGTTCAAATGTGTATGTAAAAGTCTAAAGCTATGTGTGAAAGTAAAGACTTTTGAACACCTATGTTTTATGTTGTTGTGTAAAATCTCTATAAAAGAGATGTCTATGTACGTTTGTAATCAATCCCATTCCAGCAATAAGAAAATAAAATATTTTTGTTATCGGAAGAAACTTGCTGCTAATAGTTTGAAAAACATTTAGAGGAAGCAACAAGCTTTTAGAAAATTAGTCTAAAAGTTTTTCTTACTATTAGCACAGAGTTTCTTCCGATTACAAAAATATTTTCTTTTCTTATTGCTGGAATGGGATCGATTAGAAACGTACAATGTTATCATCTGTTGTTCAAACTAGAACAATGCTTCTCCTTATTTTTTGCATGTGAATAGGCCATTGTAAGATTAGTTCCCCAATTTTTTTGTGTACAAGGACAATCTAATGTTTTCAAATCTTTTATCTGCAACTACTGATGTGAATCAAGAACTAGGATGACTGCCTAGGGGGAATATCATATTAACCATTTGTGTATGTCAATGACAAAGTGTTTGCTAATGTTTTGTTTTTTTTTTTGTATAAAATGTATAAATCTAGACACTAGCCTGTAGAAAATATTTGCTACATTATCTATACAGCCTTCATTATCTTTGTGTAAATAGTATTAGTTTGGATTTCTATGCATTTATATTTTGGGAGTTATATATTTTTAGAACATATTCTATAGTTGGATTTTCACTCCCGCAACAACGTGCAGGCACAATTTTCTAGTTCTATGCTAAAGTCCAAACACCTTATACTAAATTACTAGTACTTTCATGACTGCTCCTTTTAAGTAGAATGGTCAAATAAGGACCTGGATTGTTTGCCCTCCCCCATCTCATCCCCTCCTATTTATGTGGTCACGGTTAAGCCACGTCAACATTTTATATTGATTTTTTTTTTTTATAGAAATAATAAGACAAAAAACAATGGGAATATAAAATGTTAATGTGGCTTAACCGTGACCACATAAATAGAGAGAGGATGGAAAGAGTATGGGATAGTGAGGGCAGACAATCCAGGTCCGTCAAACAAATAGTTAGACTTACACTAAATAGACTCTAGATACATGAACTCTAAGATGGTCACATTTTAATATAAGTATTTTAAGCATGCCTTATATGCGACTAAGCTGCAAAGTCTTTGTTTAGTCAACAGTTAATCATATCATTTGAATACCATGTGCTATTCCTGGTCTCTATCAATCTGCAGATCATGACTTTATTCAGCCGGCTTGCGTCTTCGATCAGCAAGGAAGTTTCTGTGGTGTAATCAACGGTTAACCAGATGAAAATTAGTAGCTGGAACTTCGATGTCAAAACTGAAAAGTTACCAAAATAAATCATCAAATTGTTTCTTGCCATTGGCCTAATTCCGTGTTCACTGTGAGCCCTTTCTAGAAAATGGATAAAGATAAACTTCCTGTAATGCTTTTTGCAATTATTCCGCTGTTGATGCCAGCCGCCCTTTCTGCTACTGATCCCCTTACAAGTTTTTGTTCAGGTGGTGACAGAAAGAGCCAATTTGAAAGCAATCTCGAGCGGCTACTTGAGTCGTTATCTTCCAACACTTCGATCAAAGGAGGTTTCTATAACGATACGATTGGAGATGGACGGGACATAGTCTATGGACAAGCACTTTGTAGATGGGATGTTAACTCCACAGTTTGTCAAAACTGTGTCGATGAAGCAAGCAAGGAAATCTTCAAGAGGTGCAAAACAACAGATGCAATGATTTGGTACGAGCTATGTCAAGTTCAATATTCTTACCAGATGTTCTTTCAACTAATGGTTTACACCGGAAAGTATCCGGACAAGAATAATCAGGAGAAGAACATATCAACTCCACACGATTTCAATGATGTATTGAACTCTTTAATGATAAACCTCTCTGAAGCAGCCGCGTTTAGTCCCTCCAAGAATATGTTTGCAACTGGGAAAATTAAATTTTCAGGAAAGGATACAATTTATGGCTTACAGCAGTGTACTAGAGACATATCTGCAAGTGACTGCCATAGCTGTTTGAATTTTGCTAGCACAGATCTTCTGGGATGTTGCTCTTCTAAACAAGGTGGAACTGTTGTTAGTAGGAATTGCAATGTGAGGTTTGAGCTGTTCCCCTTTTTTAACGACGCTTCAAATTCTTTGGTAATCCATCCACATTCCAAAGGTTAGTGACTTGAAAGTTTTCTTTTGTGAATTAATCATCTGTGCATGCACATTTTTCATGGTAAATTGTAGCTCAAGGAAGTTCGTCCTATTAAAAAGCAGGGGACAGATTGAAAAATGGGAAGGCAGTTATACTTGTTTCTGCATCCATCATACTGTTAGCAGCCATTGTATTTTGTGCTGTCCATCTCAGGCGCAAAAAGGGATCAGGGGATGTCAAAGGTACATATATCAAAAGTACAAACTTATTCTGAATTTTGTAGGATTACCTTGTAAGTTTTACTTATGATTTTTTCTTTTTCTTTTTTTTTTTTTTTTGCAGATGAAGAAAAAAACGAGCAAGTACTATTACAAGATTTGGCAAGCCCCACTGGAATCACAATCTCAGAAGAAGGGATGTTCATAATTTCTGAAGAGCTGGCCTTCATGGATCTAGCTGCTATAAAGATAGCTACGAATGACTTTTCGGATTTAAACAAGCTTGGACAAGGTGGGTTTGGTACTGTTTACAAGGTAATGATATTATGTATTATGGTTCTAAGTAGGCTTAATTATACAATAGTATTGATTCAATTATAGGCCGAAAAATGTATGTCATCTGATTTTGTCGATATTCTTTCAGGGTTTGCTACCAGATGGGAAAGAAGTTGCCGTCAAAAGACTGTCGAAGAAGTCATGGCAAGGCTTAGAGGAGTTCAAAAATGAGGTGGTAACCATTGCAAAACTTCAACACAAGAACCTGGTGCGGCTCTTGGCATGCAGCTTTGAGGGAGAGGAAAAGCTGCTTTTGTACGAGTTCATGCCAAATAAAAGCCTTGATGTTTTTATCTTTGGTTTGTTCATCTTACTCTTCTGCTATAATGTTCTTTAACTTTTACTTTCATACATCATACGAACATTGCACATGATAAATTGTACCGAATTTTCAGATTTAGAAAGACGAGCTGAACTCAATTGGAAGATTTATTACAACATTATTGAAGGCATTGCTAGAGGACTTCTGTATCTTCATGAGGACTCGCGGCTTAGAATCATTCACAGGGATTTAAAGCCTAGCAATGTATTGTTGGACTATGAAATGGTTGCCAAAATATCAGACTTCGGCATGGCAAGGATATTTTGTGAGAGCCAGAACACAGCTAACACTAAAAGAGTTGTAGGAACAATGTGAGTTTGCTTCTTACAGCTCCCATATTTATCTTTAGAACATACTAATGCTTATACTTGATTCTTGAAACAGCGGTTATATGGCTCCAGAGTACGCAATGGAGGGTCTATTCTCGGTCAAATCTGATGTCTTCAGCTTTGGTGTAATCTTGCTAGAGATTATTAGTGGGAAAAGGAATAGTGGGTTCTATCTCACAGAACATGCCAAGACACTCCTTGCATATGTATGTTTCTTTGTCCACTTTGATTACTTAACTTAATTTATGTGGAATTAAAATATTTTTTGGTTTAAATAATTGACAGGCATGGAGGCTATGGAAGGACGGAAAACAGTTGGAATTTATTGAGCCCTTGTTGATGGAAACTTGCCCAACAGCCGAGGTTTTGAAGTGCATGCATATTGGTCTTTTGTGTGTCCAGGAAGACCCTGCAGAGAGACCTACAATGTCAACTGTTGTTGTATTGCTGGGAAGTGAATCGATAGATCTTCCTGAACCAAAGCAACCGGCAATATTTGCTGTACGAAGAGTTGCCCCAATCAGTGAGTCTACAACTGATCCTGCTTCAAATGGGCTCACTCTTTCCATCATTTCGCCGAGGTGAACTAACTCTGACTGGAATTTCATTTTGCTTCCTCGAGGCTGGTTCGAGTACTGCTTGAGGGGGCTCAAAAGTGGTTTGATCCTAGCTCTGGAGTGGCTATATATATTGCTGAAATAAAAACAAAAACTTAATAACCCCAGTGAGTTAAGATCCTCAGGATCATCAAGGAATTCAGAAAACGTACCTTGTGTGTTAATTCTTCTTTGCTCTCTTCGTTTACCTTGTGCCATATTATTTTAAAAAGAAGGCTATTTGTCCAACTTCCCAAGCAATTTTAACATAGAAGGCAGGAAAAAAAACACAAGATTCGTTTTCCTTTCACTTTCATTACGTGAACCAAATGAGGCCTTAGGTTAACGAACCTAACTGGGTTTCTCTTGTAGTTGAAGATAGTTATAGTCAGGACCAAGGATTTAAATATCGAAAATATCGGCGAAATAGATATTTTCGTTTTTTTGAGTTACCAATATTTTAATGATTATCCAATGAGTTTTCGTCAAAATATCGCGATATTATCGATAATATCGCGATATGACATCTAAAAATTCTTAAAATTTTCTGAAAAGTCTCAATTTTGAGACTAAAGGGATTCAAACCCCCTCCCATTTGACTCCTTAACGCCTTAACCATCATATCACTTATGTTGTTGTGATAATATGCTACTATATTATATATATTGTTTTGTTTTAAATTTTTTTTACAAGAAACAAATTTGCACATATTCCAAATTTTTTGTGGTATTATATTTTAAGGGGTGTGATATCCACACACCCCTTTTTACTTCTCCCACACCTTTTTGGTTTTCGACCGTCGGATCGGATGAATTGAAGAAGATCAATGGACAGAAATTAACAAGGGTGTGAGAAAAGTAAAAAGGGGTGTGTGGATAGCACATCCCTATTTTAAATTGTGTCAATTAATTACTTAGTCAATGACATGTGGTTTTTAATTTTTCTATTTTTTATTTGGTCACTTACATGGTAGGGCTGGAAAAAATTTCCGAAAATCCCAAACCAAACCGAAAAAGTCCCAAACCCAAACCGAAAAATCTCAAACCAAAACCATCCTGAAGTTCGGGAATCCCATCCCGAAAAATACTGAAATTTTCGATATGGGATTGGTTTCCAAATCCCATTTGTTTGGTAATCCTGAAAAATACCGAAGTATTCGGTTTCCTATTGACTTTTGGGTTTTGGTTTTTGAAAACCATTGCCATGGTTGCTGACTACTCTTCACAATACACTTACTCTACAAATAGAGATGATGAAGATAGTGAAAATTTTGACCCTCATAGGAACTCTATGTGGTACTAAGTCACTCATGTATCTTACCATGCAATGTATAAAGTGTAAAATATTGTACTAATTCATTATATATAAATGATTATGGTGTGTTTAAACTTCTTTCATTAATTACTACATATTTTCTACATTCACAATGTTTGCCAGCTCGCTATATAACCAACTTAAATCAGTTAAATCCATCATGCAATGCATTTCCTTCCAATTTTTTGTGATAAACTAATAGATAATTGACTAAATAAACATCCTGCAAAGTTTCAATAAAAATTTTCAAGTTTTTCTTTCAATTTCCGTGGTTTCCATATAATTTTTATCGATATCGATATTATCCCGATATTTCTATCGATATTTTCGATATTACCGATATTTTTTTCCTTGGTCAGGACTAGACCTGTAAATGGGTCGGGTTTATTGGGTTTGGGTCGGGTTGAACCCGATCCGTTAAGTTAATGGGTCACCCGATCCCAACCCGTTAAGCTAACGGGTCATCCGAACTCAACCCGTTTCATCCGTTAACAATTATTATTATTATTATTATTATTTTTGCATAAAATTTATTTTTTGTTATTAAGACTTTACTAAAATTATTAAAATATACTCAACTAACGGGTGCTAACGGGTCATAACGGGTCTAACGGGTCATAACGGGTCTAACGGGTTGACCCAAAGTGACCCGTTATTAAACGGGTTGTTAACTGGTTCACCCGTTAGCAACCTGACCCGTTAAGCATTCATCCAAATACAAATATTAACGGGTTGGGTCAAGTCGGGTTAACGGGTTGGGTCCAAAATGCCAGGCTTAGTCAGGACCTGTAGCAACCAAAAAATAAAAAAAAAACGTTTCATTTAATTCGAAGATGAATGAAATGAAAAAGTGCCAAAAGAAAAGTTGAGGGTGTGAGTAATGTGATGTGTAAGAGTATGTTAAGTCTAGAATTCGAAACTCTCCAATAAAAACAAAAAAACAAAAGCTTAGCCTATGAGCTGAAGCATTACACTAAACAAAACTTGTAATCTTCTTCATATCAGTTCATCAATTTACACATCAACACTCCCCCTAAATTGTGAACTGATTTCACTCCCAATAGCTCTCTGAGATGACGGAATTGATCTTTGGTAAGAGCCTTTGTGAATATATCAGCTACCTGTTCTTTGGTTGAACAGTACACCAAGTCAATGATCTCATTCTGCAAAGCCTCCTCGATAAAATGATATCTCCTGTTGACATGTTTAGTCTTCTGGTGAAAAATAGGGTTCTTAGTGATTGCAATGGCAGAAGTGCTATCACAGTTTAGTGGTGTCGCAATGTCGAGTTAAAAATTTGATCGTCACCCAATTCTGGTTGATTGCCAATAGCGACCGAAGTTCCAATGACAGCTCCAGAACCAATACGAGCATGCTCGCCAACAACGGATTTTGAATGAACTACAGCACCAAACTCTATGAACACTGTTGGGTCGATGCAGGCAGACTTGTGGAAAGACCCACCTCCGTTATGCCATTGTTGGAATTCTGGATGAACGGTCGGAGCACCGTCCTCTGATCTTGAAATACAGAGCAGGTGCAGAAATGGTTAGTGACAAGACAGGTGTTGTCTCAGAGGCATTTTCACAAGCACGTTCAGGGCATACCATACGACACAGAGGAACTCTAACTATTTCCAAAGCGCAACGGAAACAAGCTTTGAACGCATTGAAGATGTGGCGAGTAGCCGAATGCCGCTGCAAGTCTTCTCAGAGAGACTGCCATTGACTGAGGTCCGAGGAGGAAAAGCCCGTTCGTGTTTGAACCTGCGTATCCAGTATCCACCGTGTTTGACCGGAAGGGCTTTTGGAATGGAGGGCATTTTCTTCTCCTAAATTTACGTTGGGTCAACATACATTGGTGTTGGGCTTGAAAGTCCAAGCCAATAGATTATTGAGAACAGGTGGAAGTTGGATTGGAAATTTCGATTTTGATCAGTTTTGACCAAGTTGGTAACGAAAACTTTCAATTTTGGTGCACTCGAATGAAATTTGACATTCAAAATTCTAAAATAATATGGATCGAAATTGGGATGTACATCTAAAAATTTTAATAATCTCAATATATTTTATACAAACGTATTAAGGTTTCAAATTATTTACGTTGATTATCTTCATGATAAAATAAATACAATCTAATAACCACATAGAGTTTGTTGTAAAAAAATTTCAAAATGTTGGGCTATTCAAGAGCCAAACTATTTTTGAAACGTAAGTTACCAACTTTTCTGAAATTTTGATTGTTTTTTTTAATGACAAAATTGAATGAAAATGAAACTCATAATTTCAATTAGATTTGTCTGAAAATCAGGCCTGCATACATGGAGAGTAGGCTAGGCAATAAAGTTTAATTCTAGTTGTGTGACCTACCAGACATGCTAATCTCGCATGTATATATAAAAATAAATAAACCACCGCAAAACATGTGTGACTATTATATTATTTGATGGTTTGTGGAAGTCTCTATCGTTATCTATTAGTTTTGAGTTAATATATCTTTCAACTTGTGGTGTGACATCGACTGAATTACAAACAAAACCATGACCAACTGTGAACAATTTCCTGGAAAATACAGCCAGTCGAAGTCTTGATGTTAGCTAATTTAATTAAACAAGCCTTCCAAGAAACTACCTATCAATTCACAAAAATTCAATGGTGCTCGTACTCCGAGATTTTTAACCATATTTCGAGCAGGAAGGAGAAGACTTCTAAGCTATATATAAAAGTTTCCCTATTCTTTTTCTATGATTAGAGATCAAAACATGGCTAATTTCCCTAGTGTTCCGAAAACAATCTCTCTCTTTTTGCTTTGTTATCTCATCACCTTCCTTTTTGATCATGCTTATGCTGATCCTCCATACAAGTTGTGCTCAGATGTTCGCGGTTATGTCGAAAATAGTACGTTTCAGAAAAACCTCCAGAGCCTGCTCAATTCATTGCCTTCAAATGCTTCTGTTTCCAAGCTGTACAATACCTCCGCTGGAAATGAACCAGATATAATTTATGGCCTTTATATGTGCCTCGATTATGTTACGAATGAGACATGTCACAACTGCATCAACACCGCGCATTTAGACATTGTGAGGATTTGTCCCAACTCAACAGAATCAGTTGTGTGGGAGGAGACGTGCCAACTGCGCTACTCCGATGTGAAGTTCTATGGTGAATTGAATATGGGAGACAACATTGCGTTGGCTAACAAGGAAAACGTTTCAGACCCAAAAAAGTTTGAGTATACCGTGAAGGAGAAGCTGAGTGAGCTTGCAGAGCGAGCGGCATATAATGTTTCAGCGAAAATGTATGCTACTGGAGATGTACCATTTGAAGATAAAGTGATATATGCTCTTGTGCAGTGCACTAGGGAATTATCTGGAGATGACTGTGATAAATGCCTTCAGCACGCCATAGAAGACGTTTTGAGAGAGTTTTATTTCTCCATTGGTGCACGGCTTCTGAGCCGGAGTTGCTATCTGAGGTACGAATTGTATGCCTTCTATAATGGTGCAACTGAAGCTTCTATTTCTAGCTCTCCGAATAACAACAAAGGGGACGGTGAGTACTTTTAAAAGTGTGTGTCAATTTCGACGTTACAATGTTATAAATTAACTGCGAAGGCTTGGTTGTTTCCAAATGAAGGTAGGGGATGGTGGATCACGATCCTTACTGTTGTGTCAGCATGTCTAGCCATACTACTTTTGGGTTCCTGTGTCTATCTTGCAATGAGAAAAAGAAACAAAAAGGGTAAAATAATGCGTTCGGAAATGCTTATTTTAGAGCTGATCATCACTCTAATATGTTTTCTGAAAGCAGCTTTTCTTTCGATCTGTTCAGTGAGTAGTGAGATTTTAAGACAACATGTATTGTTCCCGGAACAACGTTTTCAAGGCAGAAACCTGAAAGCTGAGGAGTACCCCTATATCAGTTTGGCATCTATACATGCTGCTACGGATAAATTCTCTGATTCAAATAAGCTTGGAGAAGGTGGTTTTGGGCCTGTTTACAAGGTAAAAAGTAAAAGCAAACTGTTTCTTTAACAAAACTAGGGACAAAAAGTTCACATACGAAGATTAAATCGTTATTTGTATTACTATCTTCCGCTTGGTTAGTATTTTCAGTGGCTTGATTTAAAATCTGGTTTTTTGCAGGGTGTACTCAGTGACGGAAAAGAAGTGGCGATCAAGAGGCTTTCAAGCTGTTCTGAGCAAGGCTCGGAGGAATTCACAAATGAAGTTCTGCTGATAATGAAACTTCAACATAAAAATCTTGTTCGGCTTTTGGGTTTTTGTGTTGAGGGAGAGGAAAAACTGCTTGTCTATGAATACCTGCCAAACAGCAGCCTAAATGTCTTCCTCTTTGGTATGTTTTCTCTTATGATCTCTCGAAAATTTCTGTATTTGGGTTCTAGATTCAACTGTTTTATACTATGGCTAAGATTTTATTCTCAGAAATCTTTTAGTCTGTAAATTCTCCTCCAATGATGCTTAGATTCAGAGAAACGAGCGCAACTTGATTGGAGCAGACGTGTAAACATTATAAGTGGAATTGCAAGGGGAATTCTTTATTTACACGAGGACTCTCGACTTCAAATCATCCACAGAGACCTGAAAGCTAGCAATGTTTTATTGGACAGTGACATGAACCCTAAGATCTCCGACTTTGGCATGGCAAGGATCTTTGCAGGAAGTGAAGGCCAAGCAAATACGACGACAATAGTTGGGACTTAGTAAGTGCTTCTTTTCTAAATTTTCTTTTCCACTAAAGGGAAACTTACGGTACTCAACATTTTGTTCTGGATTTTGGTATTGGAATAGCGGATACATGGCTCCAGAATATGCAATGGAGGGAATATATTCCATCAAGTCTGATGTTTATGGTTTCGGAGTACTATTGCTTGAGATCATAACTGGGAGAAGGAACGCCAGCTTTCATCCAATAAAACGTGTTCCTAGCCTTGTAACATATGTAAGTTACTTTATGCACTTCTCTCAGAGCAAGACTCTTTGCAATTAAACAGCAGCTTAATGCTTATCCAATTGATTATGATGCAGGCATGGAAATTATGGCATGACGGAAAAGGGTTGGAGCTACTCGACCCACTACTACTCGATTCATGTGATCCAGATGAGTTTCTAAGATATCTCCATATCGGATTGTTGTGTGTCCAGGAAGATGCGTATGACAGGCCAACCATGTCTTCTGCTGTTGTAATGTTGAAAAGTGAAACTGTAACTCTTAGCCAACCCGAGAAACCTGCTTTCACCACGGGAAGATTCACTGATCATTATACTGAGACAGCTGCTGGTAATAGCTCTATTAATGGCCTAACAGTTTCTAACGTCATGCCGCGATAACACCATAGGATTCATGAATCTGTACAAAGTTGAAGCTTTCCTATGGTGTTTTTTGTCATGAAATTCTACCCATGTTCTCGATAGCACGAAGTTTTTCTTAGTTCTGTTATGTGTATATTATTAATAAATACAGAATACTGGCAGTTCAGGTGATACAAGTTGCTAAGAACAACTGGTTTATTCATTTCTAATGAGAATTAAAATGGGGACACCAAGCCAACAAGGCTTCCCGCTTTGCCAGGGTCGGGAGAGAATCATCTAGCATACGCAGCCTTACTCTTGTTTTACAAAGTGTTTTCACGGTCTGAACCCGTGATCTTTTGGTCCCAAAAAAGCAACATTTCTGTTGCGCTAAGACTCGCCCTATTTCTAATGAGAATTGATGGTTTTTAATTATTTTTAATCGTTCTAATGGATTCGATTCATGGAATTTGACTTCATTCAAATTTTTTTTTTTTTTAAATTGCATTTGTTTGTCAACCTCTATCCGAACCCACCTGGAAATGGCACTGATAACTCGTTACTAATCTGTGATAATCATTATGACGTATTACGATAGCAGCAAATTAAGGCTAGATTTAGCATAACTAGACACTATAGTCTAAAGCATCAGTAATGCTCACTGATTTGAATTCACTGTTAAGATGGTTGTAAGTGTTGGTATATATGGTCCAGCCCATGATTAATGTTCTAGATTATTCTAGTAAGCAAGTGAGGTGGCTGGAGCATGCTAGACAATTCTAGCATGTTATTAAGTTGATGGAAGAAGCTAGAGAGTACTAGCTTCCTTGGTTGCAAATGGAAAGATCTAGAAGATACAATTTTTTGGCTAGTCTAGATCTTTCTATGCTAGAGGTTTGAAGAATACACTAGAAACTAGTAGAATGCCAAACCCTCACCTATAAATATGGGTGTGATGTTGTAGTGAAGTAACCAATTAAGAACCAAGTGTGAGTAGCAAATGACCAAGTCCAAAGCTAGAGTTCCACTCCAAGAGTGAGAGTGAGAGTGTTCCAATACACATTGTGAGTGAAATTTAGAGTGATAGAAAGTGTGTGTCATGCTTTCTTGTATCCATCAAGCCTTGTCTTTGGCTTGGTAAGACCACTCTTGTTATACTCATCTTTTTCATATAGTGAAGATTGATCCTTGGTTCGTGGACGTAGGCATAAATTGCCGAACCACATAAATTCTTGGTGTCCATTTTCTACTTTACCTTGAGCATTCTCTATCTTGTAGTACCGACATTCCTAACAAGTGGTATCAGAGCCCGGTTGGCTCGTACTACGAGATGGAGGGAAGTGGCACTATGATCAAACTCACCAACTCCAATTGGGTAGCATGGAAGCCAAGGATGAAGGACATTCTCTATTGCAAGGATCTGCATGAGCCAATTGAAGGAGATGCCGCTAAGCCCGAGAGCATGTCCGATGCCGAGTGGAAGAAGATGAATCGCAAGGCTATTGGCACAATTAGACAATGGGTGGACGATAGTGTTTTTCACCATGTGTCTAATGAAACCAATGCTCGCGAGTTTTGGACGAAGCTTGAGTCCTTGTTTGAGAAGAAGACCTTAGCCAAGAAAGCTTTCTTGATCAAAGAGCTCATCAATATGAAGTACAAGGATGGTTTAAGTGTAGCATAACACTTGAAAAATTTTCAGAATATCATCAACCAGTTGGCTACTATGAAAATGACGATCGAGGACGAGTTACAAGCGCTCTTGTTACTTGGATCCTTGCCAGACAGTTGGGAGACCTTTGTGGTGAGTATAAGTAACTATGCTTCTAATGGTGTTCTTACTCTTGATAATGTTAAAAATAGCATGCTCAATGAAGTAACAAGGAGAAAGACTTCTGGCACAGATAGCAGCCAAGTATTTGTCACAGAGAACTGCGGAAGAAGCAAGAGTAGAGGGCCTAGAGGTCATGGCAGGAGTCCTAGCTGATCCAAGTCAAGGTTTAAGGGTGCATGCCACCATTGTGGCAAAGAAGGCCATATGAAGAAAAATTGTCGAGTTTGGAAGAGAGAGCAAAAGGAAGGAAACAATAAGAAGAAAGATGATACTGGCAATACCACCGCTGTCATATGTGGTGATGTACCAGAAATATTGTCCGTTGGTGAATGTCTGCATATGGGCAACTCTGACAGAGACATTGAATGGATCTTTGACAATGGAGTTTCCTTCCATGCTACGTCCAAATGAGAGTTCTTTAGTACAACAAAGAAGGTGATTTTGGCATAGTGAAGATGGGGAATGAAAGCTATTCCAAAATTCTTGGAATTGGTGATATTTGCCTAAGAACTAATCTCGGCTGCCAATTGATGTTGAAAGATGTGAGACATATTCCTGATATACATCTCAATCTGATATCCATTGGTACCCTTGATCGACAAGGATATTATCACCATATTAGCGAAGGAAAATTGAAGCTTACTAAAGGCTTAATGGTGGTAGCAAGAGCACGACTTTGTTGTACGTTGTACCGGTCAAATGCCAAGGTTTTGAAAGGTGAGTTAAATGCTGTGAAGGACTCATCTCTAGACTTGTGGCATAAGAGGCTAGGCCACATAAGCGAGAAAGGCCTACAAGTTTTGGCAAAGAAGTCTGACATTCCCTTTGCCAAAGGTACATCGTTAAACTCTTGTGAGCACTGTTTGTTCGAAAAAAAAGAAGAATTAGTTTTTATGTTCCATCTACAAAGAAAGGAAATTTGTTAGATCTTGTTTATTTAGATGTGTTTGGTCCCATGGAAGTCGAGTCACTTGGAAGAAATAAATATTTTGTTAGTTATATTGATGATGTTTCACGAAGGGTCTGGGTGTATTTGTTGAAATCCAAAGACCAGGTGTTTTAGACATTCCAGGAGTTCCATGCCATGGTGGAGAGGGAAATTGGGAAACCTTTCAAGTGCCTTCGTAGCGACAACGGCGGCGAGTACACATCTTACAAGTTTAGAGAGTATTGTGTTAAACATGGCATACATCATGAGAAGACAGTTCCTGAAACTCCACAACATAACGGTGTTGCTAAAAGAATGAACCGAACCATCATGGAGAAAGTCAGGTGTATGCTGAGAACTGCAAAGTTATCTAAGCAATTCTGGGGTGAAGCTGTAAGGACAGCCTGCTATTTGATCAACCGATCTCCATCAGTACTATTAGGTCTTGATGTTCCAGAGAGGGTATGGACTGGTAATGATGTGTCTTACTCTCATCTGAAGGTGTTTGGTTGCAAAGCTTTTGTGCATGTACCCAAAGAGCAGAGATCGAAGTTAGACTACAAAGCTACACCGTGCATCTTTCTTGGTTATGGCGGTGAAGATTTTGGTTACAGATTATGGGACCCATACCATAAGAAGTTTATCCGAAGTAGAGACGTGGTCTTTTATGAAGATCAAACAATTGGAGATTCGGATAAAGAAGCACAACCAGATGGCGCAGTCAGAGGAGTTGATCCATTAGCTTCAGATGAAGAAAGTCACAATGACATCCCTGAAACAGCTGCAAATGAAGTGCCTGCAGAACTAGATAATGCTGATCAGGCTGTGCCAGACTATGAGATTGTTGATCAAGGGGAGCCTAGTCAAGAAGAGCAGATTCAAAGAGAACCCAATCAGGGGGAGCTTCCAGCCTCGCAAAAGAATGAAAATTAGGTCAGAAGATCTAGCAGAAGTCGAAGACCGTCTACCAAGTATTCTTCATCTGAGTATATCATGTTGACTAATTATGGAGAGCCCGAAACTTATGAGGAGGCCAGAGCTCATAACGACAATGATAAATGGATGAAGGCAATGGAGTCAGAGATGGATTCCTTATTAAAGAATGATACCTATGAGCTGGTAGAGCTTCCAAATGGCAGAAAAGCATTGAAAAACAAATGGGTGTTCAAATTGAAAAGGGACGACAACTGACAAGGTACAAGGCTCGTTTGGTTGTCAAAGGTTTTGGTCAAAAGAAAGGAGTTGACTTTGATGAGATTTTCTCACCGGTGGTGAAGATGACTTCCATTCGAGTTATCCTTGGTATGGCAGCAAGCATGGATCTTGAGCTCGAGCAGTTAGACGTTAAAACTGCATTTCTCCACGGCAATTTAGAAGATGAGATATATATGGAGCAACCCAAAGGCTTTGAAGGAAAAGGTAAAGAAAATTTGGTGTGCAAGCTAAAGAAAAGCTTATATGGTCTTAAGCAGGCTCCGAGACAGTGGAATAAGAAGTTCAACTCATTCATGGTGAGTAATGGGTACAAGAGAACTCATGCTGACTCTTGTGTCTATATCAAACAATTTTCTGGAGGTAAATTCATCATCTTATTGCTTTATGTTGATGACATGTTAATTGTCGGTCAAGATGCTTCTATGATTAAAAAGCTCAAACAAAAGTTATCTAAGTTCTTTAACATGAAGGACTTAGGGCCAGCCAAACAGATTTTGGGCATGGAGATAATACGTGACAGAAAATCCAAGAAGTTGTGGTTGTCACAAGAAAAATATGTTGAACGGGTGCTTGAAAAGTTCAACATGAAAACAGCCAAATCGGTAAGCTCACTTTTAGCCAATCATATCAAGTTGAGCAAAGAGTCGTGTCCAAAAACATATGAAGAAAAAGAGAAAATGGCAGTTGTTCCCTACTCTTCAGCAGTAGGAAGTATCATGTATGCAATGGTGTGCACACGGCCAGATATTACTCATGCAGTAGGTGTGGTGAACAGGTTTCTCTCTAATCCAGGGAAAGACCACTGGGAAGCTGTTAAGTGGATTCTCAGATATTTGAAGGGGACTTCTAAGATGTGCTTGTGCTTTGGCGGTTCCAAACCCATCTTGGAAGGATTTACAGATGCTGACATGAGAGGTGACTTGGATGGTAGAAAATCTACGTCTAGGTACTTGTTTACTTTTGCAGGGGGAGCCGTGTCTTGGCAATCCAAGTTGCAAAAGTGTGTTGCTTTGTCCACAACCGAGGCTGAATACATAGCCGCTACAGAAGCATGCAAGGAGTTATTGTGGCTGAAGCGGTTTCTCCAAGAGTTGGATTTGAAGCAGAGTGATTATGGCGTTTATTGTGATAGTCATAGTGCTCTGGATTTGAGCAAGAATACTACATATCATTCACGCACCAAGCACATTGATATTCGTTATCACTGGATTAGAGATGCTATCGAGAACAAGTTGCTACAACTGAAGAAGATTCATACCGATAATAATTCTTCAGACATGTTGACAAAGGTAGTCACAAAATCAAAGTTGGAATTCTGCATTAAGGCTGATGGGATGGACTCCAGGTAACTTGGAGTCATGATCGGAATTCCTCCCTCATGGACTGGAGGGAGAGATTGTTGGTATATATGGTCCAGCCCATGATCAATGTTCTAGATTATTCTAGTAAGCAAGTGAGGTGGCTGGAGCATGCTAGACAATTCTAGCATGTTATTAAGTTGATGGAAGAAGCTAGAGAGTACTAGCTTCCTTTGTTGCAAATGGAAAGATCTAGAAGCTACACTTTTTTGGCTAGTCTAGATCTTTCTATGCTAGAGGGTTTGAAGAATACACTAGAAACTAGTAGAATGCCAAACCCTCACCTATAAATATGGGTGTGATGTTGTAGTGAAGTAACCAATTAAGAACCAAGTGTGAGTAGCAAAGGATCAAGTCCAAAGCTAGAGTTCCACTCCAAGAGTGAGAGTGAGAGTGTTCCACTACACATTGTGAGTGAAGTTTAGAGTGATAGAAAGTGTGTGTCATACTTTCTTGTATCCATCAAGCCTTGTCTTTGGCTTGGTAAGACTACTCTTGTTGTACTCATCTTTTTCATATAGTGAAGATTGATCCTTGTTTCGTGGACGTAGGCATAAATTGCCGAACCACATAAATTCTTGGTGTCCATTTTCTACTTTACCTTGAGCATTTTCTATCTTGTAGTACCGACATTCCTAACAGTAAGTATATTCAGGTTAAAAAATAGCCAACATGACACACAAAATTAGTACTTAATTAATGACTAAAAGTCTAAAACCAGAGGCTGCTTAATCTGAGGTTTCATTTGAAATAAGATGATTTGGAACCTTGTTTATGTCAAATTCTACATGTCCAAGTCGCCCATGAGAATTTGAGTGGTCAAACAAATAGTTAAATAAAGAGACACAACTTGTTTAGCCAATCCTTAAATAATCACACTTTAATCAAGTGCTGTAAGCATGACTTAATTACACGTGATCAAGTTGCAAAGTCTTTGATAATCCAACAATTCAAATCCCTTTGATCAATGCAATATCCTTGGTCTCAATCCACCCTGCAGCATGACTTTGTTCAGCCAGCTTGCATATCGTTGAATCTTCGATCAGCAAGGAAGCCTCGGTGATAAAATCAAATCGATACTTTAACCGGATGCAACCTGCTAGAGGTTAAACTTCACTGTCGGATTATACAACAGACGATCAAAATAGAGCCTGCATAAACCACTAAAACACATGCTGTTGTTAATTTGATGTCACATCCAATAAGATCACTTGGATATATTTCAATTTCTACAGGTCCAATTCACGTGATTATATCCTATCTTCCTATAGCACTCATCACGTCGTTACCCTCACCTCCAATTTTTTTTCTGCCAAATTCTATGCTACGGTCAAAACACTTTATACTAAATTACTAGTAATTCCATGGCCAACTCCGCCTATGTCTTACATGGCCGGTCCCAAGCCCGGATAAAGGAGGAGGGGGAGGGCGTCAGGTAGTCGACAGCCGGCACTCCATGATCACGTCGAATCCTTATGAAAATGAATCCAGAACAAAATCGCGCTAAAGCTAGGGCGTCACCCGTAAGTGGCGCGCTGTGTGGCCCGAGCACAGTGATAAGTGAGCAAGGGTCGCTGTATCTCCATCGGCACCCGGATGCAGTGTTAAATGAGCAAGGGGGCCATAGAAACTTCTTTTCGAACGACTCCACTCAAAGTTGTTTGGGAGCATATGCTCCTATCAACTTTACCCAGGACACACAAAAGAAGTACTTTGATCCTATTAGACGGGGGAGGGTGAAGAAGCTAGGACAGAAGGGTAGAGTTCAAGAGAGCAAAATGCGTTTAGGAACGTGGAATATAGGAACCTTAACGGGAAAATCTATGGAAGTAGTGGAAGTTATGGTGAGGAGAAGGATAAATATTATGTGCCTACAAGAAACTAAGTGGGTTGGTAGTAAGGCAAAGGATCTAGAAAACTCAGGGTTTAAACTTTGGTATTCGGGCACAAATAGAACGAGAAACGGTGTTGGCATCATCGTGGACAAGACCTTGGTACAAGATGTTGTAGATATCAAGAGGGTAGGAGATAGAATCATGGCAATCAAGATTGTAATAGGACAAGAACTTATCAATGTGATTAGTGCGTACGCACCTCAAGTAGGGTTGGATACGAGTTCGAAGGAGAAATTTTGGGAAGATCTTGGAGACTTGGTGCAAGGAATTGCTCAGACGGAGAAGTTATTTATAGGAGGAGATTTAAATGGACACGTGGGCAGGGAGACAGGCAACTATGGAGGTTTTCATGGTGGCCATGGTTTTGGGGAGAGAAACGAGGATGGGGAAGCTATCTTGGATTTTGCAATGGCATATGATCTCTTCTTAGCCAACACCTTCTTTAAGAAGAGAGAAGAACATGTGATCACCTACAAGAGTGGGTCGTCAAAAACACAAATAGATTTTCTTCTAATGAGGAAAGGGGATCGTATAACTTGTAAGGATTGCAAAGTTATACCAGGAGAGAGCGTGGCTAATCAACATCGCTTGTTGGTGATGGATGTACATATCAAAAGAGTAAGACAAAAGAACAAGACTTGGAAGTGCCCAAGAACTAGATGGTGGAATCTAAAAGAAGAAAAACAAGCCATTTTCAAAGAGAAGGTAATCACCCAATGTGTGTGGGATAGAGAGGGGGAAGCTAGCCAAATGTGGGATTCCATGGCTAGTTGTATCCGAAAAGTAGCAAAAGAGGTATTAGGAGAGTCCAAGGGCTTTGCCCCACACCAAAAGGAATCTTGGTGGTGGAATGAGGAGGTACAAACAAAGGTGAAGGCTAAGAAGGAATGTTGTAAAGCCTTATACAAGGAGAGGACCGATGAAAATGGTGAAAGGTATAGAAAAGCGAAGCAAGAGGCGAAGAAAGCTGTCAGAGAAGCTAAGTTAGCGGCTTACGACGATATGTATAAACGACTAGATACCAAAGAAGGAGAGTTGGATATCTATAAACTAGCTAGAGCAAGGGAAAAGAAGACAAGGGACCTAAACCAAGTGAGGTGCATCAAGGATGAGGATGGAAAGGTTCTTGCTACAGAGAACGCGGTTAAAGACAGATGGAGAGGTTATTTTCATAATCTTTTCAATGAAGGACATGAAAGGAGCGCTTCTTTAGGGGAGTTGAGTAACTCAGAAGAGTGTAGAAACTACTCCTTTTATCGTCGAATCCGGAAGGAAGAAGTGGTTGTAGCTTTGAAGAAGATGAAGCATAGAAAAGCAATAGGCCCAGACGATATACCAATCGAAGTGTGGAAAGTTTTGGGAGAGACAGGTATAACATGGCTCACTGACCTTTTCAATAGGATTTTGAAAACGAAGAAGATGCCAAATGAGTGGCGAACGAGCACTTTGGTGCCTATCTACAAGAATAAGGGCGACGTACAAAATTGCATGAACTATAGGGGTATTAAGCTAATGAGTCATACAATGAAGCTCTGGGAGAGAGTCATTGAGCATAGATTGAGGCAAGAGACACGGGTTTCGGACAACCAATTCGGGTTCATGCCAGGGCGCTCAACCATGGAGGCAATCTATCTCTTACGAAGATTGATGGAAAGATATAGAGATGGGAAAAAGGATTTACACATGGTCTTTATAGATTTGGAAAAAGCGTATGATAGGGTCCCAAGAGACATTCTTTGGAGGATTTTAGAGAAGAAAGGAGTACGAGTAGCATATATCCAAGCTATAAAGGATATGTATGAAGGAGCAAAGACTGCCGTAAGAACTCATGAAGGACAAACCGAAAGCTTTCCCATAACTGTAGGATTACATCAAGGCTCATCCTTAAGTCCTTACCTTTTTGCGTTGGTAATGGATGAGTTAACAGGACATATTCAAGATGATATTCCTTGGTGTATGCTTTTCGCAGACGATATAGTGTTGATAGATGAAACTCAGGAAGGGGTAAATGCAAAGCTTAACCTTTGGAGAGAAGTGTTGGAATCTAAAGGTCTTCGCCTAAGCCGATCAAAGACAGAATATATGGAGTGCAAGTTCAGTGCAAATGGAGGCCAAAACGAGTTAGGGGTGAGGATCGGAGATCAAGAAATACCAAAGAGCGACCGTTTTCGTTACCTAGGATCTATCTTGCAAAAGAACGGAGAATTAGATGGAGATCTCAACCATAGAATACAAGCTGGATGGATGAAGTGGAAGAATGCATCCGGCGTGTTGTGTGACCGCCGTATGCCACTGAAGCTCAAGGGAAAATTTTATAGGACGGCAATAAGGCCGGCGATGCTGTATGGCACAGAATGTTGGGCGGTGAAACATCAACACGTACACAAAATGGGTGTAGCGGAGATGAGGATGCTTCGTTGGATGTGTGGGCACACGAGAAAGGATAAGATTAGGAATGAGGATATCCGGGGTAAAGTAGGAGTAGCCGAAATTGAAGGAAAGATGAGAGAAAATCGGTTACGGTGGTTTGGACATGTGCAAAGAAGGCCTACTGACGCTCCGATTAGAAGATGCGACTATGGGACAGAGGTTTAGGGCCGAAGGGGTAGAGGAAGACCTAGGAAAACTTTGGAAGAGACTCTAAGAAAAGACTTAGAGTACTTGGATCTAACGAAGGACATGACACAGGATCGAGCACAATGGCGTTCTAAGATTCATATAGCCGATCCCACTCAGTGACTTGGATTTTCCAAGTCTCCAACCAAGAAGTTTTCCTCACTCGGGAAATTAAGGGAACACTACCCCAACCTACATGCTCCACTCAGAAAGCTCCAACATACAAGCTTCAACAAAAGAAAATTCAAAGAACTTAGCGAAGAAGGCTTTGGTGTATTTAACACAATACGTTGAAATAAAGGAAAGCTTATTTATTGATATCCCCGATAAGCTACAAATATGTACATATACATGAGTCAAAATAAACACACAAGAGGGAGCCTTCACAAAGGTTGCTTAGGAGAAGTCTCAGCAGTCGGTAGAGCCCCAGAAAGAGAAGGCACCGGAGGGGGATCATTTGGAGCCTCAGTACTGGACAGAACCCTAGGAGGAGGAGGCATCAGAGGTTGATCATTTGGAGCTTCATTACGCGGTACAGCCCCAGAAGACGAAGGCAATAAATGCCTTTGGAACAAACCCACAAATCTCTGATGATCAAGTAAAACCTGACCATCAGTTTCCTTCATCTGGTCAAGCTTCCTCTTCATGTTTGTAGCATAGTCATGTGCGAGCCGGTGCAACTGTTTATTCTCATGCTTGAGCCCTCTAATCTCCTGTTTGAGACTCATCATTTCAGCCGCCAATGATTCAACTTGGCGGGTTCGAGCAAATAGGCGTTGGGCCATATTAGACACAGAACCTGCACACTGAACACTGAGAGCCAGCGAATCCTTAACAGCTAACTCATCAGACCGTTTGGAAAGTAGTCTGTTATCTTTGGGAGTGAGAAGGTTCCTGGCCACCACCGCAGCGGTCATATCATTCTTCATCACGGAATCCCCAACGGTAAGAGGACCAGTTGGGGAGACGAAGGATGGGCGCCATATGTTGTCTGGAGAAGGCGGGGCTGCCTCTTCAACAAGGTTCAAGTCAAAACGACGGTCGGAGGGGCCAGACATTTTCAAAGGTGTTGAAGAGAGAAGAGGTCGGACAAATCAAGATATTAGAAGTGCAAGAATGAAGCTTCTACTGGTGGAGATTCAAGTGTGCTTTGGAACTTAATGCCAGCCTCTATAAAAATCTGCACTCGACGGAGCTTCAGAAATCAAAGAGGCGCCTGCTCAGAAATCGAAGAGGCGTTTGCTTTCTCAAAAGTTGGGCTGCTTAGAGATCACGAGGGTTGATCTCAGAAATCGAAGAGCCGTTTGCTTTCTCAAAAGTTGGGCTGCTCAAAGACCACGAAGGCCGATCTCAGAAATCGAAGAGGCGCTCGCTTTCTCAAAAGCTGGGCTCCCTAAAGACCACGAGGGCCGATCTCAGAAATCGAAGAGGCACCTACTTTTCCAGCCTTGTCAGCACCTGTCACACGCACACTCAGCTTTGCGGAAATTATGGGCATTCTGTCAAAGACTTCTGGGGAAGTAGAAAACACATGAATCTTACTGTTCAATCACCCACTTCCCACACGCAACAATAGCTCATGGGTACCACAGATAACTTTGCCAAAGTTCTCTGCCAAAGTTGAGCACGTGAAGCTTGCAGCTCCCACTACATCGCTCTGACCAAGAAGGGTAAAAGAATAGCAAAGAAACAGCACTAACAAAGTTTAGACCCATAAATTTTGAAGGTCTAGCTACCATATTATTACCCACAAGGGTAAAGGAACAGTACCACTGCTGGATAATTGGAAAGTCCATGTATGTCAACCTCTGTGCTTCGTGGCAAGGTAGACTAGCAAACATGCCCAACCTTTACTCACATTCGAGAAAACACTCCCAATAAGATTGCTTGCTCCAAAATCGAAGAGGCACCGTCCTCCGAATCTAAAGAGCCAGACTCCTAACATGACTACTTTCTTAAAAATCGAAGAGCGGGTAAAGGAACAGTACCATTGCTGGATAATTGGAAAGTCCCTGTGTGTCAACCTCTGTGCTTCGTGGCAAGGTAGACTAGCAAACATGCCCAACCTTTACTCACATTCGAGAAAACACTCCCAACAAGATTGCTTGCTCCAAAATCGAAGAGGCACCACCCTCCGAATCTCGAGAGCCACTCTCCCAACATGATTACTTTCTCAAAAATCGAAGAGACACTGCTCCCCGAATCTCGAGAGCCAGACCCCCAGCATGATTGCTTTCTCAAAAATCGGTGAGGCACCGTTCTCCGAATCAATCGAAGAGGCGCTCGCTTTCTCAAAAGCTGGGCTGCTCAGAGACCACGAGGGCCGATCTCAGAAATCGAAGAGGCACCTACTTTTCTAGCCTTGTCAGCACCTGTCACACGCACACTCAGCTTTGCAGAAATTATGGGCATTTTGTCGAAGACTTCTGGTGAAGTAGAAAGCACATGAATCTTACTGTTCAATCACCCACTTCCCACACGCAACAATAACTCATGGGTACCACAGATCACTTTGCCAAAGTTCTCTGCCAAAGTTGAGCACGTGAAGCTTGCAGCTCCCACTACATCGCTCTGACCAAGAAAGGTAAAAGAATAGCAAAGAAACAGCACTAACAAAGTTTAGACACATAAATTTTGAAGGTCTAGCTACCATATTATTACCCACAAGGGTAAAAGAACAGTACCACTGCTGGATAATTGGAAAGTCCCTGTGTGTCAACCTCTGTGCTTCGTGGCAAGGTAGACTAGCAAACATGCCCAACCTTTACTCACATTCGAGAAAACAGTCCCAACAAGATTGCTTGCTCCAAAATCGAAGAGGCACCGTCTTCCGAATCTCGAGAGCCAGACTCCCAACATGACTACTTTCTCAAAATCGAAGAGAGGGTAAAGGAACAGTACCATTGCTGGATAATTGGAAAGTCCCTGTGTGTCAACCTTTGTGCTTCGTGGCAAGGTAGACTAGCAAACATGTCCAACCTTTACTCACATTCGAGACAACACTCCCAACAAGATTGCTTGCTCCAAAATCGAAGAGGCACCGCCTTCCGAATCTCGAGAGCCAGACTCCCAACATGATTACTTCCTCAAAAATCGAAGAGACACTGCTCTCCGAATCTCGAGAGTCAGACCCCCAGCATGATTGCTTTCTCAAAAATCGAAGAGGCATCGTTCTCCGAATCTCGAGAGCCAGATACCACAGACCACTTTTTCAAAGTGCTCTGACAGAGTTAAAACATGTGAAACTGGCAGCTCCCACTACCGTGCTATGACCAAGCAGGGTAAAGGAATAGCATTACTACTTGTTGTTAGGGAGACTCCTATATATGTCGACCTCCATCCCCAACGGACAGGCAGACCTGCAAAAATGCTCAACCCTTCATCATATCTGAGAGGGCACTCCCAACAAAGCCTTTCGAAATATTCAGCTTTCTTTCCCCCCGATAATACCTCTGCAAACAAGCTATACTAGAGCAAGAATATCTCATATCATCAGGGTTAAAAGCAAGAGTATCCCATATCATGCTTTTTCCCTGTTTTTTCTTTTGGCCTTGTTTTTACCTGCAAGACAAGGAGAAAGAGAGCAATCAGTCAGTACTTGGAATCAAGCTTCCAGCCAGGAACTGACTGCCTGGAACCCCTTACCTGATTACTTACCTGGCATTGCTCTCGAGTACTCATCTTCATCATCTTATGTTTCCAGGAAGATTCCGCATCTGCTTGAGGAACAGATAGGGCAAGTGCGAAGGATACAAGGAAGCATGTGGAGACAAGCGTAACAGCACACGTGCCGATACATCCATTACTCTGTCAAAAGCAAAAGTATCCCATATCAGCAGGGTGGAACGTACTCTAGATTTGATGGACTTGTTTTGACCCTCAAATTCTTCAGTCGGCCTTATACTCTGGAGGAAACCAGAAAACCCTCCAGCTCAGTTCAAGAATAAGCCTGTGGAAAGTTACTTCTTCAAAAGCAAAAGTATCTCATATCATCTCTTCTCAATTTTCTTCTCTTTATCCTTCATGCTGCTGCAAGATGGGGAGAAGGTGAACAATCAGTCGGAGCTCTGATTGCTTACCTTGTCTGTCACCTCTTTCAGCAGACCCCCTAGCTCGGCGACTTGGGGGACTCCTACTACATGGTTTGTATCGCGCTTGACCAAGCCTGAAACTACAAGTAAGCTTCAAGTGAAATTGATACATTACCTTGTGCATCTCCACCAGTTAAAGATACCACCCTTGGATGGAGGAAGAGTACTTCCAGAGAAGATGCCACATCTACCTATGAGACAGATAAGGCAAGTCAAGACGACACCACACTCCGATACTTAGAAGTTTCGTGATTACGAGATCATTATCCCACAATATTTCCTAATGTCATTTGTACTAAATCATTCACTCGTACTCACTAAAGGAGAGCTTGAACCTATGTACTTGTGTAAACCCTTCACAATTAATGAGAACTCTTCTATTCCGTGGGCGTAGCCAATCTGGGTGAACCACGTACATCTTGTGTTTGCTTTCCTATCTCTATCCATTTATATACTTATCCACACTAATGACCGGAGCAATCTAGCGAAGATCACAAAAAGCGACCGTTTTCGTTACCTAGGATCTATCTTGCAAGAGAACGGAGAATTAGATGGAGATCTCAACCATAGAATACGAGCTGGATGGAAAGAGTGCATCCGGCGTGTTGTGTGACCGTCGTAGGCCACTGAAGCTCAAGGGAAAATTTTATAGGACGGCAATAAGGCCAGCGATGTTGTATGGCAGAGAATGTTGGGTGGTGAAGCATCAACACGTACACAAAATGGGTGTAGCGGAGATGAGGATGCTTCGTGGGATGTGTGGGCACACGAGAAAGGATAAGATTGGGAATGAGGATATCCGAGGTAAAGTAGGAGTAGCCGAAATTGTAGGAAAGATGAGAGAAAATCGGCTCTGGTGATTTGGACATGTGCAAAGAAGGCCGACTGACGCTCCGGTTCGAAGATGTGACTACGGGACAGAGGTTCAGGGCCGAAGGGGTAGAGGAAGACCTAGGAAAACTTTGGAAGAGACTCTAAGAAAAGACTTAGAGTACTTGGATCTAACGGAGGGCATGACACAAAACCGAGCGCAATGGCGTTCTAGGATTCATATAGCCGACCCCACTTAGTGGGAAAAGGCTTTGTTGTTGTTGTTGTACTAGTAATTCCATGGCCGCTCCCTTCAAGTAGAATGGTCAAACAAATAGTTAGACTTATACTTTTAAGCAAGTATTTTAAGCATGCCTTATATGTGACTAATCTGCAAAGTCCTTGATTAATTAATCAACAATTAATCAAATCATTTGAATACCATTTGCTATTCTTGGTCTTTATCAACCTGCAGATCATGACTTTATTCAGCTGGCTTGCGTCTTTGATCAGCAAGGATCGAAGTTTCTGTGGTGTAATCAACGGTTAACCAGATGAAAACTAGTAGCAGGAACTTCGATGTCAAAACTGAAAAGTCATCAAAATAAATCATCAAAGTGTTTCTTGCCATTGTCCTAATTCTGTCTTCACTGTGAACCCTTATCTAGAAAATGGATAAAGATAAACTTCCTGTAATGCTTTTTGCAATTATTTCGCTGTTGATGCCAGCTGCCCTTTCTGCCACAGATCCCCTATCAATTTTTTGTTCACCTGATGCCAGAAATAGCCAATTTGAAAGCAATCTCGAGCGGCTACTTGAGTCATTATCTTCCAACACTTCCATCGCAGGAGGTTTCTACAACGATACGGTAGGAGATGGACTTGACATAGTCTATGGACAAGCACTTTGTAGATGGGATGTCAACTCCACGGTTTGCCAAAACTGTGTCGATGAAGCAAGGCAGGAAATCTTCAAGAGTTGCAATGCAACAGATGCAATGATTTGGTACGAGCTATGTCAAGTTCGATATTCTTACCAGATGTTCTTTCAACTAATGGTTTACACTGGAAAGTATCTGGACAAGGATAGTCAGGAGAAGAACGTATCAAATCCACACCATTTCAATGATGTATTGACCTATTTAATGATAAACCTCTCTGGAGCAGCTGCGTTTAGTCCTTCTAAGCATATGTTTGCAACTGGGAAAATTAAATTTTCGGGAAAGGATACAATTTATGGCTTACAGCAGTGCACTAGAGACATTTCTGCAAGTGACTGCCATAGCTGTTTGAATTCTGCTCTCACAGATCTTTTGGGATGTTGCTCTTCTCAACAAGGTGGAACTGTTGTCAGTAGGAATTGCAATGTGAGATTTGAACTGTTCCCCTTTTTTAACGACACGTCAAATTCTTTGTTAATCTATCCACAGTCCAAAGGTTAGTGGCATGAAAGTTTTCTTTTGTGAATTAATTATCTGTGCACTGCATGCACATTGTGGCTCAAGGAAATTCTTTCTATTAAAAAGCAGCGGATAGATGGAAGAATTGGAAGGTGGTTATACTTGTATCTGCATCCATCTTACTGTTAGCAGCCATTGTATTTTGTACTGTCCATCTCCGGCGCAAAAAGGGATCAGAGGATGTCAAAGGTACATATATCAAAACTAAAAAATTATTCTGAATTTTGAGGATTGCCTTGTAAGATTTACTAATGATGTTTTTTTTTTGCAGATGAAGAAAAAAGCGAGCAAGTACTATTACAAGATTTGGCAAGCCCCACTGGAGTCACAATCACAGAAGAAGGGATGTTCATAATTTCTGAAGAGCTGGCCTTCATGGATCTAGCTGCTATAAAGATAGCTACGAATGACTTTTCGGATTTAAACAAGCTTGGACAAGGTGGGTTTGGTACTGTTTACAAGGTAATGATAAATGTATTATGTTTCTAAGTAGGCTTAATTATACAATAGTATTGATTCAATTATAGGCCGAAAAATGTATGTTGTCATCTGATTTTGTCAATATTCTTTCAGGGTTTGCTACCAGATGGGAAAGAAGTTGCCGTCAAAAGACTGTCGAAGAAGTCATGGCAAGGCTTAGAGGAGTTAAAAAATGAGGTGGTAACCATTGCAAAACTTCAACATAAAAACCTGGTGCGGCTCTTGGCATGCGGCTTTGAGGGAGAGGAAAAGCTGCTTTTATACGAGTTCATGCCAAATAAAAGCCTTGATGTTTTTATCTTTGGTTTGTTCATCTTACTCTTCTGCTATAATGTTCTTTTACTTTTACATTTATACATCATACGGACACTTCACATGATAAATTGTACTAAATTTTCAGATTTGGAAAGACGAGCAGAACTCAATTGGAAAATTTATTACAACATTATTGATGGCATTGCTAGAGGGCTTTTGTATCTTCACGAGGACTCGCGGCTTAAAATCATTCACAGGGATTTAAAGCCTAGCAACGTACTGTTGGACTATGAAATGGTTGCCAAAATATCAGACTTTGGCATGGCAAGGATATTTTGTGAGAGCCAGAACACAGCTAACACTAAAAGAGTTGTAGGAACACTGTGAGTTTGCTTCTTACAGCTCCCATATTTATCTTTAGAACATGCTAATGCTTATACTCGATTCTTGAAACAGCGGTTATATGGCTCCAGAGTACGCAATGGAGGGTCTATTCTCGGTCAAATCTGATGTCTTCAGCTTTGGTGTAATCTTGCTAGAGATTATTAGTGGGAAAAGGAATAGTGGGTTCTATCTCACAGAACATGCCAAGACACTCCTTGCATATGTACGTTTCTTTGTCCACTTTGATTACTTAACTTAATTTCTGTGAAATTAAAATATTTTGCAGCTTAAATAATTGATAGGCATGGAGGTTATGGAAGGACGGAAAACAGTTGGAATTTATTGAGCCTTTGTTGATGGAAACTTGCCCAACAGCCGAGGGTTTGAAGTGCATGCATATTGGTCTTTTGTGTGTCCAGGAAGACCCTGCAGAGAGACCTACAATGTCAACTGTGGTCGTATTGCTAGGAAGTGAATCGATAGATCTTCCTGAACCAAAGCAACCGGCAATATTTGCTGTACGAAGAGTTGCCCCAATCAATGAGTCTACAACTGATCCTGCTTCCAATGGGCTCACTCTTTCCATCATTTCGCCTAGGTGAACAAGCTCTGACTGGAATTCCATTTTGCTTCCTCGAGGTTGGTTCGAATACTGCTTGAGGGGGCTCAAAAGTGGTTTGATCCTAGCTCTCGAGTGGCTACATATATCGCTGAAATAAAAACAAAAACTTAATAGCCCCCAGTGAGTGAGGATCCTCAGGATCATCACCGAATTCAGAAAACGTACCTTGTGTATTAATTCTTCTTTGCTCTCTTCGTTTACCTTGTGGCATATTATTTTAAAAAGAAGGCTATTTGTCCAACTTCCCAGGCAACTTTAACATATAAGGTAGAATGTGTCACGTAATATTGTGTTTTATCTATTCAAATTCATGCCAACAAAACAATGCATTCTCATCCCCTAGAAAAAAACACAAGCTTCGTTTTCCTTTCACTTTCATTACGTGAACCAAATGAGACCTTAGGTTAACAAACCTAACTGGGTTTCTCTTGTAGTTGAATATAGCTATAGGCTGTATAGGGTGTCACATCCCAGCCCGGGCCCCACCACATTCCGGGTTCAACTCCACCGTAGCACAATATTGTCCGCTTTGGGCCCCGACCACGCCCTCACGGTTTTGTTTCTGAGAACTCACACGAGAACTTCCCAGTGGGTCACCCATCCTAGGATTGCTCTCGCGCGAACTCGCTTAACTTCGGAGTTCCAATGGAATCTGAAGCCAGTGAGCTCTCAAAAGGCATCGTGCTAGGAAGAGATGAGTATGTACATATAAGGTTTACATGATCCACTCTCTTGGGCGATGTGGGATGTTACAATCCACCCCCCTTAGGGGCCTGACGTCCTCGTCGGCACACATTCGACCAGGGATTGGCTCTGATACCAAACTGTCACATCCCGGCCCAGGCCCCCACTACATCCCAGGCTCGACTCCACCTTAGCACGATATTGTCCGTTTTGGGCCCCGACCATGACTTCACGGTTTTGTTTCTGAAAACTCACACGAGAACTTCCAAGTGGGTCACCCATCTTGGGATTGCTCTCGCGGGAACTCACTTAACTTCGGAGTTTCGATGGAACCCGAAGCCAGTGAGCTTCCAAAATGCCTCATGCTAGGAAGAGATGGGCATGTACATATAAGGCTTACAAGATCCACTTTCCTGGACGATGTGGGATGTTACATATGGTCTCCAGGGATTTTGGTAATTTCATTGGTTTTGGTTTCAGGACATGTAGGTTGTAGCAACCAAAAAATAAAAAACGTTTCATTTAATTCGAAGATGAATGAAATGAAAAAGTGCCAAAAAACAAAAGTGAGAGTGTGAGTAATGTGATGTGTAAGATTATGCGATGAGTTGATTTCATATTATATATTTGACCCTATTATGACTTTTTAAGTATATTTAAGTAATTATTTTGGTGAAATTTGGGTACTTTGAATTATATTTCTAATGTAAGACATTCGACTTCATTTTGAGTAAAAGTGGCCAAACGGATGAATTTCGAAGTGATTCCAATTGGACTATGTTCGTTAGTCTTTCTACTTGTTCATGTCAAAGTTTCAGAGTTTTTTGCCAAGTGGTTTATTTGTAGTGATGAAATAAATGTCCAACGAGCAGTGCTTTCAAAGTGACGTTTTGTGCTTATGTGGGCTTTTTGGCATCCAAGATGATGTCTTTTGTGTTTGAGGCCTTCTACAATTATGTTCGGGACATCTCAAGCTTTAATTCTAGTCATTTTGGGTTTGTTTTTGAGCCTTGAAGATCCAGAAACGTGATTGATTTGTGGCTGGGCAGATTTCCCATATTTTTTGTCAAAAAAATAAAAAAAAGGTGCAACAGGATAAAATTTTAAAGCTTTTGGCCGTGAGAGAGTGCATTCGTTAGTTTCGAGGCCACAGATCAATTCGATATTCGTCTCATTCCTGTGAAGAGCAACCTTGCTAGAGCTGCTATACTATGATTATCTTGTTCTCTTGCAAATATTTTTAAGTGTTTTTTTCCTTATTTTTACAAGTAGTAAAAATCCTATTAGTATGCTAAGTCTAGAATTCAAAACTCTCCAATAAAAAAAAAAACAAAAAAGATCAACAGGATAAAGTTTTAAAGCTTTTGGCCATGAGAGAGTGCATTCGTTAGTTTCGAGGCCACATATCAATTCGATATTCGTCCAATTCCTATGAAGAGCAACATTCTAGAGCTGCTATACTACAATTATCTTGTTCTCTTGCAAATATTTTTTAAGTGTTTTTATCCTCATTTTTACAAGTAGTAAAAATCCTATTAGTATGCTAAGTCTAGAATTCAAAACTCTCCAATGAAAAAAAAAACAAAAAAGATCAACATGATAAAGTTTTAAAGCTTTTGGCCGAGAGAGAGTGCAATCCTTAGTTTCAAGGCCACGGATAGGTCAATTCGATACTTTCAATATAGGGTAATGCTAGGGAGACCAAATTTGGAAACTACGCAAACTAAATGATGTGTCACCAATAAGAATAAGCATGTTTATCAACATGTAAGTAATAAACCAATCATCAACTTCTATGTCCTTTAGTTTTCAAAATTTTTTTACTAGTCTTCCTAGCATCACTCTTTCAATGTAATGTCCTGGACTCGTACAGTAAAAAGAACTGTTGAGTTCATAAAAAATGTTTATACAGCTTTGAGCTTTATCGGTTTTTTTTTGGTTAAGATCAAGGTCCTCGCATCGTTGACCTCAAACCTATGATATGATATGATGATCCCCAAAGACCAAATATCACGAGCAAGCCCTTATGGATCAATATATATTCTGTATCAAGTGTGTAACTAAAATCCCTTCTGCTTAACTAACCTATTAATTACGGAAAATGGTAATCATGATGCTTTTGTTTATCTTCATCTGCATGCTTAGCTTGCTCAGCTGCTCGGGCACTACTACTATTACCGCAAAAGCTTTTGATCACATCACCCGTGGTACGTCCGTAAGCCAAGACGGGGGCAGCAATGGCGACGCGGAGTTCAGATTCAATCTCAACAACCTACTCTCCACTACCCTTTCCTCCAATGCCGACCATGGCTATCACAATGCCACCTACGTAGGCACAAACTCAGCTGAAAAAGTCTACGTCTCCTTCCTCTGTCGCGGTGATGTCACCTCAGACATTTGTAAAGAATGTGTGGACACCGCAACCACCTTTGCCTTTCAAAATTGCCCCAATGCAACAGATGCTGTACTATGGTTCGACAAATGCTTGTATCGAATCTCCAATGATTATGCACGGATACATCCCATGGCGAACAACTCACGTAGAGACTACGTCAAAGTTTTGATGGGGAAGAATGTGATCACCAAACCCATCAGCCGCTATAATCGGTTGCTCGCAGCTACTATGAATTAATTAGTCACTGAGGCTGCCAAAGCTGACAGATTGTTCGCTACCAAAGAAGCCCAAGTTAAAGGGTCAAATATGACGCTGTACAGCCTTGCGCAGTGCACGCCCACAGCTGATTGCAATCAGTGTCTTCGAGTGGCCGTAGCAGATATAGTTTCAAGGGAAGACCAGTTAGAGGGATTAGAATTGTAATATTAGGTACCAACTTTCCCCGTTCTTCAAAAAATTAAGGACTGTAGCAGCTGGATCAAGGAGCAAACTGATCTTGTACATTGTTGCCGGTGTTCTTGCCCTTATTGTCTATGCCTGTGTGGTGCATGTAGCTTTGGAGGCCTACGACATTGTACGAAGAAGAGAATTGGAGACGCACGTTAATACTGCCAAACAACAAGAAAATGGTAAAGCTGCACACAATTTATAAAGATTAACTATATATATATATATAAACTTTTGCATTTTAACTTGCGAACTATCCAAATTGCCACAAGCAATTTTTCTGAAGATAACAAGTTAGGTGAAGGCGGATTCGGGGAAGTTTTCAAGGTACATATGATGATAATATACAGTATGAAAAAAATATAAGGTGCTTGATTAAGTTCATTTAGTTACTTCTCGAGAAAATTTATTTCATACTCTCATGGAAATGATTGGAAATAGTACTGTCACGCCCCGATCCCGACATACGTCCAGAATCGACACGTGACGTCACCAAATACCCGTATCTCTAACATACCTTGCCTCCGGAATATGGCAAATTACAACTCGAGAATTGAATCGCATAGTAATTTTCTGTATACTTCATGGCTGCATCTAACCTCCTCGTTAGACTGCCTACGTACCCTCATTAGGGATCAAGCCATTCGTAGTTCGTCATTTCACTTCAATCGAACATTCAACACATAGACCACTATGTCTCAACATAATACAACGACTCAATCATGTAGCACCTCAAGGAACATTTAACAAAGAACAATAATAATTTTTAGTCATCTAGTCATTCATCCACCCATAAGCGTTCCAACACCATCCAATTATCACATCAATCAATAGAACTTGACAAGCATAAAATTCCTAGACTCAAGGTAACATAACAAACCCACATGAAAAAAATCAAGATTTCCCTTCCATCCTTCATATAAATCATTATGACTCAACAGTATCTCAATTCACAACATACATCATATTTAAGAACCGACAACGCACAAAACCATTCTCTGGCCACATTAATTAACTAATATGGTAAAAAAAAAATAACAATCATTCCCATATCTTCTAAATTCATAAACTATGAAATCATAATTGAATCGTAGAAATTCTCGAAGGAATCCCACAGACGTACAACCGCTTTTATAATTCAATTCACAATATTCTCAAAACCATTATTCACAATATATTAAAACGAAGGCTAGAGTGACACAGTTAAGCCAAACCTACTTCTTCGAAGAATGGGATTTTAGACCACTCAACGATATCCAACCCAGGATACGATTCCGGACCATCACTCAACGGAATCGTGGAGTAGAAAGGATTCCGGACCATCACTCAACGGAATCGCGGAAGGCCAACACCATAATGTACGACGGCTCAAAGAAATGAGACAAGCACATGCTACTTAATTTACAAAAGCTCAACAAAGGGAAATTAGGTACAATTACTAAATTTAGAACTAATCAACGAAGCGGAAAATGAAACAATATCGAAGCAACAAATCCCCATCACAATGGTTAACGGTCCACTCCTAGCCTCACATTTCATCACCACATACCAATCATGTGAATCAAACCACATTTCAAATATGCACGTCAAATCACATTTCATCAAAGAATTCAACAAGCACTTCACAACAAGTTCAATACGCATCCAAATATACATTTTGCCGATTCCTCTTGACTACCAATATCTAGTCACCCATACATTTGAACGAGTACAATTTTAGTAGCATGGAAATGTAAAAGTCAGATAAAAGTATGCTATCCTTTGAAATTAATTAAATGATAACCAGATGTCTTATACATCCTTTTGTATATCGACCTCCAAACATAAAAACCAAGAGGTATATTCTCCTTACTGCAAATACCTATTATACTAATCACCTATCATGTTGTATATATATAAAGCAATGAACCAAAATAGGAGGAGCCATCGGGTTTCGCTCTAATTCAGGCTTTCTACTTTTCTGAACCATAAACCATATTAATTCTGTAAATAACAACCTATATTCAATCATTAGAAGAATAAAGAAATTTGAAATGTTTACCCCTATATGCAAGCTACAGGTTGACCACAAGTGAAGTAGTTATTCCTTGATCCCTTCTTCCATTTGAAATAAACCAACTAGCAGCCAAAGTAATATCATATATCCATTTGTTTACCATGTAACATAGACATTATTTTAGTACAATATATACTTCAAATAACGATACTAATACCATGCAAAAGCACTTTAAAGGAAAAACTCGGAGAAGAATTGGATAATGTAGAAATAAACACTCCTTTTCTCCACAAAAGTTGCATAAAAACTGCTCCGATCAACCAAGTTTAGGCTCACTTTGAAAGCTCAAACCTGAACCAAATGGTACAAACTTAAATGGTTTTTGGAGGCTTGTTCTGTGCACTTTGAAATCATATAATATTGGTAGCGAACGGAACTTTGAATGGTAAGTTATTCCAACTATGAAATGGAGTTCCAAAATTGGAATTACAGAACTTGCTGCTGCCTGGCAGCCCTGTGACTCAACTTTGGAAATGATTTTAATCTATCAAAACTCAACGCAATTAAGTGAAATCAGATGGGTTTTGATCATGGACATGTTTATTTCCAAAACACATAACATTAGATCAAAAGGAACTCACAAGGACACGGAAATCAAGAGCCAAAGTAGACTACATGAAACATAGTTTCTCTCTGCAAAATGAATAAGTTTCCTGTAATTTAGAACCCATACTCGTTTAATCAAATTTACAATTTCAGAGCACTTCCAAACTATCAAGGAATCATATTAAACTTCTATTTCAATGTGTTAGCGTGCCTACAACATGCCTAATTCTTACCTTTTTAACCAAGACTACAAATAATTCAATAAAATAAAAGTATGTACCTTTTCTTGTGTCTATACATTAATAAGGAAAGAATAAGACATATTACAAAGATAAGGAAATGAGAGGAGAATGGGCTCACCATCTTGCAAATGAACTCGTTGTTCCTTTGTTTGCAAGCACAACTTCAATCATTGTTCCAGTTCGCCCATTTATATCTCGCTGCACAAGAGTCAATCGAACAGACAAGGATGTTGCTTCTATTTGCAACGTCTAGACATCCTGTTCTCCATTCCTCAACCAAAACACACATGCTTCGCCGGAAAATGGTAGAAACTCGTCGGAAAAGTCGGCCTCGTTGGAGCTTCTTGATTCGTTATCACAATTTCATTTTTAAAAAATAGGGACAGGGAAGAAATTCATGATGAGATGGGAATTACGGTGATGATAGTTTGGTGATTTGGGTTTGCCCGCTCATGCGGCTTCGACTCCCTGTCGGCCTTCTCTGTTGTATGAGGAAGGGAAGAGAAGGATGGGTTGAGAGAGTTCTGGAGAGTTCCCCAAATGGGTGGGAGAGTCGGGAAGAGGTCAGAGAGTGCGTCCCCATAACCCCACCCCCAGAAAAATTAAAATCCTCTCCATCTTTTTAACTAATTGGTCCCTTAACCCAAATATCTAATTGGCCTCTTAGAAGTTAAATAATTCCTACACTTTATAGTGTCACAACTTCAAACGTCCGTAACTATACCGTTATAATTCGGACTCATAAACGGCTTTCCCCTATGTGTTCGTGGTTTCAAGATCTATCCAAAAATATAAATTGTGACCTCAAAAGGTCAACGAGTTTTAGATAATTACTTTCCAAACTTCAAACTTCATAACTAATTTAATTAAAATCTAAATCCAAATAATTTAATATAAATTCTCAAAAAATAATATAAAATCTTAATAATACAAATACGTAGATTATAACAGTGAAATCTAGAAACGGGATTTCACAAGTACTATATTCTCAGGGAACATTAGGTAACGGGACAGAAATAGCGGTAAAAAAACTGTCAAAAAGCTCCAAACAAGGTGTAAAAGAATTTAAGAATGAGGTAGCACTAGTTGCCAAGCATCAACACAGAAATCTGGTGCGGCTGCTTGGCTTTTGCTTGGAAGGAGAAGAAACCATACTTGTCTATGAATACGTGCCAAAAAAAAGTCTTGATCATTTTCTATTGGGTAAATGACATAAAACTACCTCAATTATTGGTATAACGATACTTTCATACCTTATCTATTAAAATTGATAATGTCATACCCTATCTTACGAATTTGTGCCAATGTCAGACCTCCGTCAGTTTTTCTGTTAATTTTTCTGTTAAGTGCTGACGTGGCTAGAGACGGGACCTATTTTTTATTAAAAAATTAATTAAATATGAAAAAATTAAAAAAAAACAAAAAACCAAAAAAAACCCATCAACCTGTGTCCCCCTCCCCAAATCCCCTTCTTTCCCACCCAACCCTCTCCCTTTTCTCTCTCCCTGCAACCTGCATCCCTAAAATCCCAAAACCCAGAAACCCTTCCAACCCGACCCGTAATGCTCTACCCTAACCTGCCTTTTCTGCAGGCCAGGGCACCCCAACACCAGCTACCCCGCCACCTGCAACACCGCGCACAACCCCTTGGGGTTTGCGATCATCTCAACGAAATAGCATCTTGACGACGCCGAATCCACCCCCGTTGTCGAAGTCATGGCGGAAGAGCTCATGGAACGAGTAGCAGTTGTAGATCCGGAACTCGTGGTCCGTCCCCACGGCGAAGCAGGCCTGGTCTTGGTTAAAGCAGACGTGGAAAAGTGACGGAGGCGAGCGGGGCTCCAGAAGGCAGACTCCGAGGATGAGGAGGAGAAGGGAATGTTGTTGTGGAGGTTATGGCTAGAGTTAGGGTTTGGGAGCGATTGGGGGTCGTGGTTGTCATTGCTGGAGTCAACGACATATGTAGGCTTGTCGTCGGTGGGATCGAAGAGGAAGGGTGGGGAAGGGGACGGGTGGGAAGGGTTTCTGGGTTTTGGGATTTTAGGGATGCAAGTTGCAGGGAGAGAGAAGAGAAAGAGGCGAGAGAGAGAGAGAGAGAAAGAGGGTTGGGTGGGAGAGAAGGGGATTTGGGGAGGGCGGACACGGGTTGATGGGTTTTTTTTTTGGTTTTTTGTTTTTTGTTTTTATTTTTTAATATTTAATTAATTTTTTAATAAAAAATGGGTCATGTCTCTAGCCACGTCAACACTTGACGGAGAAATTAATAGAAAAACTGATGAAGGTCTGATATTGGCACAAATTCATAAGATGAGGTGTGATATTGTCAATTTTAAAAGATGAGGTATGAAAGTGTCGTGACACCAATAGTTGAGGTAGTTTTTTGTAATTTACCCTTTTCTATTTGGTATATCTCTTGAATAGCACATTTTTTTATAAGTTTATTAATGGTCAATATGATTCCATGTAACTTATGACTTTAATGTGGTTCTCCTTGTGTATGGTGAATGTGGCTATAAGAACACAAACGACGTGAAAAACTGGATTGGTCAAGACGTCGAGTGATAATTGATGGAATTGCTCGGGGAGTTCTATATCTCCATGAAGATTCAAGGCTTAGAGTTATACACTGTGATTTGAAAGCTAGCAATATTCTTTTAGATGATGATATGAATCCAACAGTATCAAATTTTGGAATGGCAAAAGTGTTTGGAGTTGATGATCAAACTCACGGAAACAAAAGTAGAATTGTCGGCTCTAAGTTTTAGCTTATAATTGTTACTAGAAAATGTATCGTAATTTATAATAGTTAATCAACTAATGATATATGTGGTATTGTATCAAGTGGCTATATGACTCCATAGTATACTACGAAGGGATTGTATTCCACACAATCCGATGTCTTTAGCTTTGGGGTACTCTTGCTTGAGATCCTAACAGGAGAAGGAACTTTTTGGGCTTTCATCTCACAAATTGTGCACCTACTCTTGTAGGATATGTAAGTATTCACTTAACTGTGTTATAGAATCAATTGTACAAAATTTTGATCCTCCAACTAATTATAAACCTAGTTCTATATCAAATAGATCATATTTTTGAAAGGTATCAATTGCAGGCTTGGGAATTATGGAACGAAGGGAAAGGGTTGGAGTTAATGGATCCATTATTGGAAGACTCATGTAGTACCAATGAGTTCTTGAGATGCATCCATGTCGGATTATTGTGTGTTCAAGAGGATGCAAACAAAAGACAACCATGTCGTCGGTTGTTCTAATGTTAAAAGTGATGCTATCAGTCTTCTCAAAACCTGATCAACCTGCATTCTTTACGGGAAGACCTCTAATCACAATGATGATCAAGTATGTGCTCCTAGTTGCTCTGCCAATGGATTGACCATTTCTGATTTTGGGCCTCGATGAGATATGTTCGGCCAGTAAATTCTCCATGGGCCTTGCCGGTTGGCCGAAAAAAATAATATAAACATGAATTCGAAAATTGTGAGTGTGCCACTACTAGTTAGACGGGATTTGAATAATAGTGGGTGCGCATAATTGACTTCTAATTAAGAGATTGTGCTATTGAATGAGAGAGCAAAATAGACAAAAATCAGATCTCTAGTTTCCAAAGAGAAATCTCTTTGTTTCATTGACAATGATTGTACAAATTAAGCTTAAGCAGAGTACATAGGTTTGCTATGTACTACCTCGGATTCTACCAAAAAAAAAAAAATTGGTTCAACATGAGCAACAACTTTTTGTGAGGAACATTGAAAATTTATCAAACTTTATATGTGCTTACAAAGAAAGCGACTTCACATATTGTTAGTACAATAGCTCATGTCACGGGTTGCAATAAATTAAAATGTAACACACGAATTATGAAATTTGATTAGTTAGATCGATCCTAGTGATTGGGTTTGGAAAAAGTAGTTACCACGGATTGGAGATAAAGGAAAAATGGATTTATGGGGGACAGGTCAAATTTGGTTCTGGTTTTATGATGGAATCACTTGTGATTCTTCTGTTCGCATTGACCGCCGACATTATTGATTAATCGCTCTGCGATAGCCAATAGCACGTACTCTGCGATGTATATCCACACCAGCTGAAGCCAGACGTGTGGTACTTTTGACTTTGTTGTTCCCCTTGCTTGGAGTGTATGTATTTCTCGTGAATCACACAGTATGCTTGACTCTGGGGTCAACGGCCACGCGTTGTCATCAAGTCATGCTTTACCATTGCATGCTGTGGATGCAAATTTTCACCTCTTCGATCTTGGACGATTTTGCATCTACAAAACAACTAGCACCTTAGGTTAAGGCCACAAGCCTCATGCGCCCACGATGAATGGGGGGGCTTTGGCCGAAAAACCTCCGATGCCAAAGTTAGAATTTTAGAGAGAAATAGTGTTTAGAGTGTTTTGGAATTTTTGCAAGAGGTTTGGCCCTAGTGTTTGGAAGAAATGGGTGACTATTTATAGGACTAAGTTGGTCCATTTTTCCAAAGAAATGGCCGGCCACTTTGTCCATGTTTTTGGTGAATTTGTGGTTTAATTAGCCAATTAATTGGCTAATTAAATATGAAAGGAAATATTTTAGTATTTATGGTATTGATTGGCTAATAAAAGGGAAGAAATGATGGGAAAAAGTAGAAAAAAGGTAATGGACTAGGTTTTGAATGGGATAGCCGGCCCTATAGTATTTTTTAGGTTTGAGTGGATGTTTCAAATTGATAATTAAGGGATTGATTGGGTAATTAATCCCTTAATTAATTAATTTTTTAGGAAACATGAAAGGATTATATTATTTAGCTAATTGATTAGCTAAATAATGGAATATAAAACATATAAAATAAATTAGGTTTTGGGAATTACCTTATAGAAAGGATTTGATGAAATAGGCTTTAAATCGTTACCTATTTTGAGCACTTTTAACTTGGTTGAAAGATAATTTCCTACTGCTTGCGCGTAGGAATCCCGGTATGCCTCAAGGGTATTTTTGTTCTCTTTCGTTCAAAAGTCCACGTGTCGCCTAGTGAATATTTTTGGCTCCACAAATGCCCCCACACCTGTTGGGCTGCTCACAGGAAAGGGCAGCAGGTGTAGAGATCTTCTTGCTTTAGGAAACGTAGAACTGCTTCCTATTTTGATGTAGATTCCCTCTTTAATAGGAAATTAGGTCCTTCTAGGAAAGGGAAATAAACTTCTCTCAAAGCCTATTTAAGTCCACCTTAAGTGGGTTATTAAATCAACTTTGGAGAGCAATTTATTCTACCCCACAAGAGAGAGAAAGCTAGAGGATATTTGTTCCCCCTCCTCTAGCAATTTTCTACATCTTGCCCGTGCAAAGGACCGTCTTTCGTTGATTTCTTCGTCTTCTCCGTGCCGCACTGAGGTAAGGAAAAAATTAAATTTCCTTGTCTTTTTCTTGGATGGTGCTACCGCGGGGCAGCCGTCGGGGTGGTGCGGCACGTCGGCTGGCATGGGCCAGGAGTTGGCCCGGCATGGGCCGAAGAGATGTCGTGGTAGGGACCACTGCTTGGGCAGCTTGGCTTGGCTTGAGCCAAGGGCAGCTTGTGCGGCTAGGGTCGCGGATTGTGGCACTGGGGTGCAGTGCTAGGCGAGCCGCATGGCTCATGTCATTTGGGCTCTTGGACCTGACTCGGGCCAGGCTGGCGATTGAGAGAAATGAGGAGATTGTGGGTCTCATGGGCTGCTGGAATGTTGGGTTGAGCTCCCCTGCTGAGTACCATGAATGTCGTTGGCTGCTTAGTCCTATTTGCTAAGAGAAAAGTAGGCTGCTCCCGAAAGAGGAGGTGAATAGGATCAAGGCGAATGCATTGGCTCGTCCAATCACTGTTGTGGATCTTGCTGCAAATGTAGGTGGGAAAATGGATCTTCCTTGCCTACTCAAGAAATGCCGGCTGAGAAAAACAAAAAAAAAACAAAGACTTCTTTCGCTCGCGTAGGTTCGTCGACTGCCTCCAGGCTTGTGATTGACTTGACTTTTTCCAAGGGGACGAAAAATGAGGCTGCTAGATCTGAGCATGTGGCGTCTGCCATGTCAAGAATGGCTAGTACGATTGTTGATAGGATTGTTCGGCATAAAGGTCTTGTCATGCCCTTAGTGCCGAATTTTGTACCAAGACGTCTGTTGGGAGCTAAGTCCAATTCACTTTTGGAGGGGTTTGCTATTATGAAAAGCGATAAGGTGGACTCTACTGCTAAAGTGGCGCCAAGGCCCATTCCTTAGCTGCTGAAACTGATTCGCCTGTTGGGAATGAGGAGACTGCTCGAGTAGGCAGCTGTGAGAAATCCACTAAACCTGCTTCTGGGGAGGCTGCTGAGATCTATGTGCTTTTGAAACCAGATCTCTTGAAAACATGGATGCTTGTGCCAAGTTTGTTGATGGCGTCAGAGAGGTTATTTGCCCAAGCTCGTTTGCGAAGCATACGACCCAATATAGAAGGACCGCTTTGCTTGCTATGATGCAAATATACCAAGGCTGCTAAGGAGATGGCAAATACTATGTCAGATTCTGAGCTCGTTGCTTTGAAGGGGTATAATATTTCTGCCCCCACTTCTCTCAGATTTAAGATCTTAAGTTTGCAGTTTTTGAGCTTCGTTTCACTGCTTATGCTAAGAAATGAGTGGATGAGCTGCAGCGCATCCGTGTTAGTCTGCTTAAGAAGAATGAGCAGCTGAAGGGTGAGAAGGATGGGCTTGAGGTTTTAAGACCTTCTCTATTTCTCCGGAAGACTTGCTTGCTTTTACTTTTTAAGGCTTCCATTGGTGAAGTAGTTGGAGAAGTTAGTGCCCAGGCTGGGGCAACCAGGGGGTGAAGCGTCGGATGATGCCGCTGCTAAGAGCGTTACGGCTGTTGAAGGTGTGGTGACCGAGTAGTCGTGGGATGTCCAAGCTGCTGTAGTGTAGTATTTTAGGTAGCCTTTAGGATTTTCTTTGTTTTTCCTTGTAGCTTTTGTTTTGCTTGAACTCCTTCGGCCTTTGCTAGTTGTTTATAAACATGTTTTCCTTCGTTTTTCTTCATCTTCACTTCTTTTGTTCATGCCCTAACCTTTAGACTTGATAGACCAGTGGCAGGCATGCTACTTTTTTATAAGCAGACAAACTCGCGTAGCCTATGCAGCCGTAGGTGTTGGTGTAGAACTTTGCAAAGTTGTTAGCCATAGGGTTGGTAGCCGGATGCCTTACTTACATAAGCAAACAAGTCCGCGTAACCACTAGGCTGTTAACCTTGACTTTCATCAATTCCGTAGGTTGCGTAGCAAGTATCACAACATTTTAGGACTTGGTGTAGGTTGTTCTGCGCTTGGCAGAGGTGAAGCTTATCGACTACGTAGCATGTCGGCAATGGATAAAACTTCGTATATGCGCGCTAGCTTGTTTAACCTTTCACAAGAATGTGCGGTTGTATAAGTCTAGTGCGGCTTTACTGCTCGAAGGGCAAGCCGTAGGCAGTCTTCCGGAATCCGTAGGCTGCCTTAGTGCACTCGGTAGCAGCTTTAGGGTTCCAGGGCAGCCGTCTATAGGGCGTACTGCGTAATGTGCCCTCTCCGTCTCTAGGGCCCGGTTCCCCACGGATTAGGCCAAGAGACCCAAAATCCTTCAGTTAGCTAAGCCTTGAAAAAGACCATTGCGGCTACTTCTAGGAATCCCGGCGCAAGCCATCGTGCATCTAGTTATACTAGGGCAGCCAGGCTCATCCACGTCTGGATATTCGGAGTGTAAAGTTTATCCTCCCGTCTTGGAGAGCTGACCCATATGGGTGTCGGGGAATTGGTTTACCCTCTCGCACTGGAGAGCAATTAGTTTACCCTCTCGCACTGGAGAGCATGGTTGGTCCCTCGGGGGGGCACAATTCCTGCGATGGGTCCCTAAGAAGGGCACAGTCTTCTTTTGAAGTGCTGGAGTGATCACTTGTTGTAAGCATGCAGCCGAGCCAAGTTGTGATTACTTCTGAATTCCTCATTGAAAAACGAGTGAAACGAACGAGAACTGAGCTGTAAGGTAGGAACTGCATAACAACTGGATAGTCCTCGACTTGTGAGGTGGTGCCCGTTGAGCTTCTTAAGTCTTCGGGCTTTGATGTAGTCGGAGGTCACACATGTTACTTCTTCAGATTATAGGCGCTCTACTACTTTTCGATCTTTTTATCGTTTCATGGTAGCGGGGGTATAATTACTCTTGCCGCCTATTCTGATGAGCTTGTACAGACCTTCCTAGATAAGATCCATCTTTTTGGATGTTTCGGCTTGCCTATTGCCTTAAGGATATCTCGGCATGGACATATGCTGCTTGATGCCATATTTTTGGAAGAACTTCGCCAAATCTTTGCTAACGAATTACAGGCCGTTGGTGGTGACGATGGATTCAGGGATGCCAAATCGGTACATGATGTTCCTCCATATGAAGCGCTATATGTCCGTCTGAATCGTGGTCGTCATGGGCTCTGCTTCCACCTATTTGGTGAAGTAGTCGGTTGCCACGAACCACGGCTGCTCGCGAGCCTTTGTAGTTGGATGCGCCGTTGACATGCGAATGCCAGAAATCTCCATTGAGGGAATATGTGCGGCTAAAGTGTGATCGACTGCCTTCGGGGCATCGTTGGGCCGAGTTGTTACGTTCGTCAGAAAACTTTGCATCTGCCAGGGTCTACGCCTTTATCGTCGCTGGTTTGGATTCGGCGGAATAGTGCGTTATGATGATGACTGCAGGTAACTGTAGAATACAGGTAGTTGGGCCCCCAGCTCTTCTCGCATGATGGTAGAGCTTATTGCTACTTTAGATATCGTCAAACATGCGAATAAGTCCTCTGCTGCTTCTAAGGAGGTGATGTCAGGTACTTCTTCAAGTCCTTGAATGTGCATTGGCGAGCCTCATCCCAAAGTGCATGCTTCTCTGCTAAAGCGAAAGAGTCTGCCAGAGTTAGATCTTCTTTCATGATCAATTTTCCGAATAGCGGGTAGTCTGCGGGAAGTCCTTTTTGGAAGGCTGCTCTAGCTATCGAGTCGTTGCATCCGACTATTTTTGCCTTCTCTACTTTGAACCTCCTCACATAGTCGCGAAGCGACTCCTTTGGGTTCTTCTTGACGTCGAACAAATGGTCAGACTTCTTTTTGATCGAGCGATAGGATGAATATTCTTTGGTGAAAACCAAAGAAAGTTCGTAGAAATTCCAGATGGATTGTGGCGGCAGGGTGTAGAACCAATCTTGCGCCTCGCCTTGTAGAGTGGTGGCGAATATCTTGCACATGAGATCATCGTTGTTTCGATAAAGGATCATTGCACTTTGGTAACGTTTTAAGTTTCTCTCCGGGTCTTCATCCCCTTTGAAAGATGTGAAATGTGGCATGCTGAACTCGCGTGGAGGCTCTGCCTGCTCAATCTCCTCCGTGAAGGGTGACCTGCTTATGTTGGTTATGTTCCGTTGTAATGCCTCGTCGGTGACCTCGTTGCGTTGGAAATCATGCAATCGCTTGGTCAAGAGTCTCTCTACTTCTTCCTGAATTTGCCTTTATTGGGGTAGCGGAGCTCTCGGCTACCCCCAGTCATGACTTGCTGGTCTAGGCTGCTCTTCCATATGTTTGGCTCGTCTATGCCGCGGATGCAGTGCATGTGATGCGTTCCTAGTAGGCGAGCGAGTTCTTCGCATGCTGCTGGTTGAACTTGAGCTGGATTGAGTGACTGCTTCTCTCCGTCCGTCGTGCTGCCTACTCTGATGTGAGGTGGAGGATGCTCCTTGTGGGCTTAGCTGCGAATAGACACTTTGCCCGGAAGGTTGTTCATGTTGACTATCGGAGTATAACCCCAACCGTGAATGTATGCTCATCTGTGGGCCTAGTCGAGAGTGCATGCTCCTTCGCGCTCTAAGACGGGAATGTACACTGCCCAAACGTTCGGCTCGTGGCTGCTTGCCGGGACGCTGCTGGAAATGTCCGTCTGCCCTTGTCCTACTTTGGGATACCTCGTCCGGGGCACGTTGGATCCCAATGTGTTGCAAAAGTTGATTCACCAAGGTTGTCTGTTGTGCAAGGGCGCTCGTCAACTCTATGACTTGTCGAGACAAGTGTTGTTCGCCATTTGGATTGGAAGAGCTTGGAAGGAATGCGCCTCCTTGGGCAGTGAAAGGGTGGTAGACTTCGGGCGTGAGATTTGAGTTGGGAAATGTCAAACCCGTGAAAAAATGTGGGGAGAATGCCCCCGGTTCGAAGGTAGGTCCGGATGGTTGAGATAGTCTTGGGCCGACTTGGGCTGCTTGGAAAGCCACTGAAGCAAGATAAGCAGTGAGAGTGGGCTGCTCGTCGGGAGTAGGCTGGGTCATGAAAGCAGGCTGCTTGGCAGGAGCAGGCTGGGCCACGGGAATGGGCTGCTCGACGGAAGCAGGTTGGGCCATAGGAGTCGGCTGCTTGACTGAAGCAGGCTGGACCACGAGAGTGGGCTGCTCGTCGGGAGCAGGTTGGGTCACGAGAACAGGCTGCTTGGCAGGAGCAGGCTGGGCCACGGGAGTGGGCTGCTTGATGGAAACAGGCTGGACCACGGGAGTGGGCTGCTCGTCGGGAGCAGGCTGGGTCACGAGAGCAAGCTGCTTGGCAGGAGTAGGCTGGGCTGCGAGAGCAAGTTGCTTGGCAAGAGCAGGCTGGGCCGCGAGAGCAAGTTGCTTGGCGGGAGCAGGCTGGGCCACGGGATTGGGCTGCTCGACGGAAGCAGGCTAGACCACGAGAGTGGGATGCTCGTCGGGAGCAGGCTGGACCACGGGAGTGGGCTGCTCGTCGGGAGCAGGCTGGGTCACGAAATCCGGCTGGGCCACGGGAGTGGGCTGCTCAACGAAAGTAGGCTGCTCAATGCGCGATGCATGTGAATGCGAGGCTTGGGCTTGGGTCCACGTAAACTTGGATGGCACGGCTTGGATTGTGGTCTTGGTACCGTGAGCCTTGGATGGCACGGCTCGGGCAGTGGTGAAGGCTCCATGGACCTCGCCACGAGTGGCTACCGAAGTAGCCACCGCGGTGGTTCCCATGGTGGCCGTGGTGAAGGCACCATGGACCTCGCCGTGGGTGGCTACCGAGGTAGCCACCGCGGTGGTTCCCATGGTGGAAACTCGTGGTGGTGATGCCGCTCCCCTTATTGTCGCATTTTGCCTCACGGATCTCCGGGCCGTGGTGAAGGCTCCATGGACCTCGCCACGAGTGGCTACCGAAGTAGCCACCGCGGTGGTTCCCATGGTGGCCGTGGTGAAGGCACCATGGACCTCGCCGCGGGTGGCTACCGAGGTAGCCACCACGGTGGTTCCCATGGTGGAAGCTCGTGATGATGATGCCGCTCCCCTTATTGTCGCATTTAGCCTCACGGATCTCCGCAATCCCATTTCTTGAACATTAGAAATTTCACTTGTGGAATTTTCTAAATTTCTAGCCATTATATTTTGCTTATACGTTTTATCAAAGAACCTTTGCAAGTAAAAAATTCTAATAATAAGAACGTATGAAAAATATTCAAATGGACTAGAAAATAAAGAAAAAAACCTTTTTGTGCGAGAGTCTTCTACGAGTATGGATTTCAACTCTCAATGAAAGCACCAATTTGTGGATGCAAATTTTCACCTCTTCGATCTTGGACGATTTTGCACCTACAAAACAACTAGCACCTTAGGTTAAGGCCACAAGCCTCACGCGCCCACGATGAATGGGGGGGGCTTTGGCCGAAGAACCTCCGATGCCAAAGTTAGAATTTTAGAGAGAAATAGTGTTTAGAGTGTTTTGGAATTTTTGCAAGAGGTTTGGCCCTAGTGTTTGGAAGAAATGGGTGACTATTTATAGGACTAAGTTGGTATTTTTCCAAAGAAATGGCCGGCCACTTTGTCCATGTTTTTGGTGAATTTGTGGTTTAATTAGCCAATTAATTGGCTAATTAAATATGAAAGGAAATATTTTAGTATTTATGGTATTGATTGGCTAATAAAAGGGAAGAAATGATGGGAAAAAGTAGAAAAAAGGTAATGGACTAGGTTTTGAATGGGATAGCCGGCCCTATAGTATTTTTTAGGTTTGAGTGGATGTTTCAAATTGATAATTAAGGGATTGATTGGGTAATTAATCCCTTAATTAATTAATTTTTTAGGAAACATGAAAGGATTATATTATTTAGCTAATTGATTAGCTAAATAATGGAATATAAAACATATAAAATAAATTAGGTTTTGGGAATTACCTTATAGAAAGGATTTGATGAAATAGGCTTTAAATCGTTACCTATTTTGAGCACTTTTAACTTGGTTGAAAGATAATTTCCTACTGCTTGCGCGTAGGAATCCCGGTATGCCTTAAGGGTATTTTTGTCCTCTTTCGTTCAAAAGTCCACGTGAATATTTTTGGCTCCACACATGCCATCGAATTCCCTGAAACAATCGTTACTTGTTAAGCTTAGGAATATACTACCAACATTAATCCTAAATCCTCATTAAGGGGAAGGGTGGACAGATGATGAGGAATACGTCTACGATCCTCTTTTTGTTTCTCATGAGTTTGATCACTAGTAGTGAAGAATTCGTTGCTTCGTCCATCAATGCACATGCACTATCACTTTAAATCCTGCCAAACTACCCTAATCCGATTTCTAATAACTTACCACTTAGTTGTATCATTATTAAGTTGTTATTTTACATATATTTTATACCTCTCCTACGTATTACTTAGTCATGAAGTTATATTAAATTGTCAGATTTAATGGATAAATGGGAAAAATCCCGAGGAGTTATTTGAGATGGGCTGCGTGGGCTTCATGAAACCCAAAGAGTCAAAGAGAAGTCAGTCCAATTATGGGCCAGTACAAATTAATTATATTTCCTTACCTTATTGGCATGTACGTTGGAGATTATAAAAAAAAAACTAATGAAAGCGGTTTGAAAACTTTGAGTTTTAACGATAAGGAAAAAATAAAAGGTATAATGAATAGTATCAAGGTTGACTTTTTAATGTAAAAATGTAATTTTTCGTTAAAGTGAATAGTTTCGGGAGCTTTTCGTTAAAGTTCCTTTATAAAAACTTATGCTTATATGTTTCTGACAAGCATTGGTTCTGGATGGTGGTTTTAGAAGAGGAATAAGAAAAGGAAAAAGGGGTAGCATATATAAGTGAACTCACGGCATAAATCGACCATACCTCCCAGTGCCGCAAAGAGGATCTTGCAGATTTCCGAGTGATGCACACGCACAGAATTGGAGTTTCAAGATTTCGTTCATGTCTTGGAATTCAACTATGTTTTTCCTTAGTTCGATTATGAACTAAGTCCTTTTGCTAGTGTTAGGTGGTACTCTTACTCAGGGTTGGTCCTGAAATTTTGAGGGCCATGTGTGAGACTTTAACAGAAGCCTTTAAATTGTATAGAATTTTCATTGCTATGTTTTCTTTTATATTTTCATTTTTATGATTATGTATGAATTGAGATTTGAAAAAAAAAAACAAATTTAGGTGTGATGAACCGGTGGTTAGGTACTTACTTGCATTCTGGTGGTTAGGTACAAAAAACCTCAAGGATGAGTTTTCTTTGAGAATATGAGAAAGATGCGGAGGCATGTCTTGAAGAAAACAATTTGAAAACCACTATTATGTTTTGGAATAATAAAATATGTGTATTTTTTTTTAACAATCGATATCATCTATACTAAAGGATGTGTATTTTAATTGTGACAGCCTGTCCCGAAATATTTATTTTCGACGGTGTGAAATTTCTTAAATGCCTTGGACGTTTTGAGTTGTGTTGTGTGGTTACTTGGGTTTTGGACCAATCCTTTTTATTCCTAAGTATTTGGAACTAAAGGAAATTGTTTGTGTTGTTTGGTAGCCACCTAGGACCACACATCCATACACACACACAAACACAACCCGTTGACCCTCCATCTCTCCTCCCTTTCTCGGATTTCTGCCATCATCCGCACCATTGTTCGGACCATCTTCGAACCAACCTGTGTCTTCACGGATCGACGTTAAAAAGGTAATATTCGTGTTCCCTACAAGCTCCGGAGTCCGTTCGTACCATTTTTAGGACTTGAAAACTTCGAAAACCCGAGAAAACGATATCCCAGTTTTGAGGTACTGTTGATGTGGTTGTAATTATGGATGTTTCAGGAGATTTTAAGCTTGTAGGAAGCTTTAGAATGTCCTTACAAAGCTCGAAGAAGAAAAACCAAGTAATTTGGATGTCGGGAAGTCGAGTTTGACGAGTTGTAAGTTTTGGCCGAATTATCGACTTTTCTCCGTCGAGATTTAATGGATTTCAAGCCTTGAAATTGGTAAGGTTTTGTTCTTCTAGTTACAAGCTTCAATTTGGGACAAATTTGAGGTAATTTGGTTAAGAAATGACTTAGATATCAAGGTTTTTCGAATTTCCAGTTTTCTGACGACGGTAACGGTCACCGGAGTCGAAGGAAGAAGACGAGCGAATATTCCGTCAAAGTTGACGAAATATTCTAACGGCGTCAGGTTAGTTTTAACGGTATATGCTATTAATTAATGGAATATTTCCTAACGCCGTTAGGGTTACCGTCAGTGTGCCTAGCACGTGCCCGCGCGTGGGTGGCGCATCTGGCCATGCCTTGGCCAGCGCGTGGGTGGTCGGAAATTTTTTCTAAAAATATGGGGCTGTTCGTGAGTTGTATAGATCACGTTGGTATATTCAAACATCTTATTTGAGCAATGTATGAGAAGTTATTAACTAATTTTGTCTATGTGCTTTAAATAACATTTATTCAGTTATTTCGCATATAGGTGAGACCTATCCCGAGGACAAGCGCAGTCAAGGGAGACTCGGGGGCTATGACCCTTCGACATACCAATGAGTGGGCGTTTGGTTTTCAATATATATTTATATACTTGATATTTTCTCAGAAAATGTGTTTAAATAAAAGTATGCTTTGAAATGCCATGCATATAAATTATATTCAGCATATGAATTAGTATATGATGCATAATGCAAATTGGTGTTGTGGACGCTCAGGTAAGTACCAGGTGAGTTATGTTTTGTTATATGAGATATTGATAATGTGAGACGAGATTGAGAGCTCATAAACCTGCACCCCGGGTGATTGTGATTTAGCCAGAGATATGGCACAAGTCTATATATAATGTCGCCTCCCACACCATATGCTCACATTGGATCCAATTTAGGTGCACAGTCTTGTTGTACAGACCATTATAGGTGGTTATAATGGTTCCGACTTGTAGGTGACTAGCGATTTATCGCACAGCTATCATGAGAGCGTAGCATTGAGCATAACTATATTACACCCAGTCTTGTTGTACAAACCTTTACAATGGTTCCAACTCGTGTGCAGTGTAATGCCGTATAGGTCACTGGCGGTGACTCCGGCTAAATTGACTAATGAGATATGAATTCAGCCGTACAGACCTGTGCAGGGGTTCCAGCTAATATGTTATTTTCCATTAATTTATTTTCAACTGAGTTACTTATTCTGTTTTATATTTTAGCATGGCATACTTATGAATATGGATATGTGAAGCATGAATTGAAATATATATATATTTATATTTATATTCCACTTATGGGAAAATTATACATGTTTTACGGCTAGGGGTTAAAGCATTTGATAAATGAAATGGTTTTGAAAAGCTTTGTTTTTGCCTACTCACACTTTCTGTTTTATGCCCCTCCAGGTTTTAGGTAAGCTTGTTCGTTGGTGACTCACGATGATTGATTAGAGGTTATGACAGACTATCACAAATGTAGGGCATCTTTGGGTGTCATCTAATTAGTACTTGTTTTCTGGACTAAACTTAAGCTACTTACGCTCTGATTGTGTATTCACCCATATTCTAGCACTTATCTTAGTTAGTACTCTTATGAGTTGGTTTTTATTTATTCGTATTCTCTATTATCATTATTGCTTCAGCATTGTGCACATGGCTACATCACTCTCACGTGACGGCCATCATGCCCTAATCTGGGTCGGGGTGTGTCATTAATTACTTAGGAATTTGTTAAGTTAATTTCGGAGTTGTAAGGGTGTCACGAAAAATTAAGGTCTATTAATTTGTAAATGGTTATAAATATTGTACTGGAAAGCCTTGAATGCATTAAAATATATTTGTTTTGTGCAATTGAGGTGAGTAGAGAGATTTTTTAATGTGACCGGAACACGGAGGGGTACACCACATGTTACTATATAATTAGGGATATGTGTGTTAAAAAGTTAATAACTTAAAAAATAAAATTTCACATCGCTTATATAAAAACACATGGCTTACTTCCTGTGTTCCAATTATAATGAAAAATTTATCAAAGTGAATGCTTCCTCCTTAGAAAAATCAAGCGTTTTAGCTTTATTGTTTAAGTGAATCCACGATTAGCAACATTGGAAAAACTCTGTTGCCCCTGGTTGAGCTATTCCCAGACTATCTATCCTTGTCTCATCGATACCCTTGGTTTGTCTTGCGTTAGCCACATAAGACCATCTCCAACCCTGACTTAAAACCTAAAAATATTTAGCTCAGAAAATTTAGGTTTTAGCCCAGAAACAGCTTTTCTACTCCAACCCTTTTGGCCTAAAATTTGAGTTCCAGATTATCAAAAAATGAATTAAGGCTATTTTTTTTAAATTAACTTTTTTTTAAAAAAAAAAATTATGTAGACTATCCTAAATTAATTTTATGAACATTTTAACCTAAAAATATTTAAATTCCGATAAATTTTAAAAAATTACTAAATCAATACATGAAAATCATGATAAACCACATAAACTTAAAAAAAAAGACAATTAATAAACCACATAAACTTAATACAATCGAAAACTCATAGACTACATAAACCTAATAATGATATCCATCATCTTGACTTGGTGGTGGACTTGGGTGATAGTCTTGCGATGAATCATCATCTTGAAATATACTCCTTGTGGCATTCCTTCGTAAAATTTCTTTTTGCTTACCACGTAAGTATCTCTTCCTCTCTGGAGTGTATTTGTCGAGGTCCGCCATTATCAAATTAGTTTCGTATCTTTCTTGCTCCCTATCCCCTTCTTGGTTCATGGCCAAAAACATTTGGGCCGATTCTTTCTGCCGACGACACTGGTTTTCGTTCATTCTTGCCATTTCGCTAGCAAATTGTTCACGTATCGGATCTTGGGACTTCCCTTTTCTCTTTGCTTCCTTTTGCTTATCTCTACCCGAGGGCCTTGGCAAAGAAGAAGTTGGGCTCATTTGGTTGACACCTTCATTGTCGGCAAAATTCACACCTTCATTGACATCATTTGGAGGTGGGGCTTCATTATGAAATAATCTTCCACATTGTTGATTCGCATCGATTCCCCACCTCGGACAATCCTTGAGGATGTTCCAAGCATGATGCAACTTAAAAGCTTGATTTTTTGGTGTAGTTCTTGTCTTGTAAATTGCCATTGCTTTGTCACCCTATGCAACAAATACATAAAAACAATTAGTTGCAAAATACTATTATGTACATGACAACAAAAATATCAACAAAGAAACTCACAATTTCTGAGACGCCCCTTCCACTAGGCATGTCAACCATGGCTCTCTCCAAGCTTCCCTTCCACAAAGTGCACGCTTTGTTGATAATCTTCCACCGATCATAAACACCACCAGCTTCCCTTCGACCGGCGTTGGAGTTTTCATGGAACTTATCAACGATTTTACCCCACAAATCCTTTCTATTTTGATTGGTGCCGACGGCACCATCTTCACTAACAGAAATCCATGCCAAACATAAAGCAATATCTTCGTCAAAGGTCCAATTACGACCTCTAACATGCTCTTTTGCCATCTTGAAAATTTTGGAAATGAGAAGAAATGGTAGAAAGAAAAATTGGAACAATTGTAGGAGAAAAGTGAGTTTTGTGTGGATATTTGAACAAATACATAGGTATTTATAGAATTTTTGGTTGAATTTTAAGTTAAATAATTTTTATAAATTATTTTAGCCGTTGGATTTAAATTTGGACCGTTAGATCTTTTTTTTTTACCGTTAGATTTTATTATATTCGATTTAAACCGTTGGATTCAATAAATATATAAATATAAAACAAAAAAAAAAAAAAATTTGAACCTGGGCCGTTGGATTAACCAACAGCCCATTTAAACACAACCGTTGGATCACCAAAAGTAGTCGTTGGGCTGCTTTTGTTTTCTAACAGCAGGGAACACCCCCACATGGGGCTGTCTGCTTTCAACAATATGCCAGGCGCGTGTGGCGCGTTGGCGGGTGGAGGATGGGAAGTGGGCAACACAGCCCTGGTTTCACTCTCAGTTGGTGGAGCCCATTTTACTTTGTGGCCTAAAATTGGGCCGGAATTTGACATTCATTTGAGTTTTAGGTTTTAGGTTTATTTTAAGTCATGGGTTGGAGTGGATTTGAGGGGGGAAAAATGGTAAATTTTAACTTTTAGGTCAGGGTTGGAGATAGTCTAAAAGGCTACTATGGGCTAAAGCCCAGGTAGCTTTCGGTGAAAAATAAAATTTTACATGTAATTTTCATTATTTTGCAAATGTAGTCCATCTTATATTTAGCTACTAATCTTAATTTTCTCTATTTAATTAAATAAATTATTTAGTACAGTTTACAAAAATCTCTCTTTTTTACATATTTTTTTCGATGTTCTAAAAATCGGCATAGGCGCTGGACGGCGGAGCTCCAACCCGATTTAGACCAAAACGTTTGTTGATGCACAAAATCAGCGAAGACTTTGGTACAACAGAAAGTGTCAGGTTTTGTGACCTTCGCTTGGTTGCTTCGGTCACTAGTGAGGATAAGTACGTAAATGAATAGAGACAGAGAAGCAAACACAGGATGTACGTGGTTCACCCAGATTGGCTACGTCCACGGAGTAGAGGAGTTCTTATTAGTAGTGAAGGGCTTACACAAGTACAAAGGATCAAGCTCTCAATTTAGTGAGTTCTTGTGAATGATTTAACACAAAATGGCATTAGGCAATATTGTGGGGGAATGACCCCTATTTATAGAAAAACTTGTAGCTTTGTCACATTGACATGTGTCATGTTGTGATTGGTTCTTGATGTCGACACGTGCTGCGCTCTGATTGGCTTCTAATCTTGACACGTGTCGAGTAGTGATTGGCCTCCTGGTCGGAGGGGAACTCTTCTGGGTCCTTGACAGTATAGCGTTGGCCGGTGCTCGGTAGTTTCGGGATTGGTCAAGTATGGTACAAACAGTGCTCCCCTAAGTTCCCGAGTGAGGGAAACTCCTCGGTTGGGGACTTGCAAGATCCAATCCCTTGAGTAATCACGAAACTTCTAAGTACCGAAGTGTGGTCTGATCTTCATCTGCCCTTCTCTGGAAGTACCTTTCCTCCATCCGGGAATGGTGTACTTAGCTGATGTTGACGCACAAGGTAATGTATCAATTTCACTTGAAGCTTAGTTGTAGTTTCGGGCTTAGTCAAGTGTGATACAAACCCTATAGTAGGAGTCCCCCAAGTCGCCGAGCTAGGAGATCTGCCGAAAGAGGTGACAGACAAGGTAAGCAGTCAAACTTCCAAGTAAGCAACCCAGGATCAGAGGTTTGACTTCGGCTTCCGGTTGATTGTTCTCCTTCTCCTTGTCTCTCATTCAACTGCCAGGATAAGGAGAAGCAAATGGATAAAAGATGATATGAGATACTTTTGCTTTTGAAGAAGTAACTTTCCACAGGCTTATTCTTGAACTGTGTTGGAGGGGTTTCTGGTGCCCTTCAGAGTATAAGGCCGACTCAAAAATTTGAGGGTCAAAACAAGTCCATCAAATCTAGAGTACGTTCGACCTTGATGATATGGGATACTTTTGCTGTTGACGGAATAATGAATGTGGTATGGAAAGGTGTCGTGCTGTAGTGATCTGTTTCAGCTCACCGTTGAACCTTCTGCTTCAATCTTTTGCATGGCAGAAGTGGTGTGCAACCTTTGCATTTAAATGGTCCTTCAGAACATTCCTTCATAGTGACTCATCCACGCTTGGCAGCTTCAGTGTAAAGAGCCAATATCTGATCAACTGTCATGAGGTATTTGCCGGTGGAATTCGTGACCTTGACAGCAGTTGAGGATGAGTACTCGAGAGCAATGCTAAGTAAGCAACCAGGCAAAGGCTCCAGGCAGTCAGTTCCAAATTGGAGGTTTGATTTCAGGTTCCGACTGACTGCTCTCTTTCTCCTTGTCCTGCAGGTGTGGACAAGGACAAAGACAAAGACAGGGAGAAAGCATGATATGGGATACTCTTGCTTTCGACCCTGATGATATGAGATACTCTTGTTCTTGGTGTGGCTTATTTGCTGAGGTATTATCGGGGGGAAATAAAGCTGAGTATTTCGAGAGATTATGTTGAGGGTGCCTTTTCGAATGCGAGAAAGGGTTGAGCATTTTTGCAGGTTTGCCTGTCCGTTGAGGAGGGAGGTCAATGTATATAGGGATTTCCCAATAACAAGTAGTAATGCTATTCCTTTACCCTTCTTGGTCACAGCAATGTAGTGGGAGCTGCCAGCTTCACGTGTTTTAATTTTGTCAGAGCACTTTGAAAAAGTGGTATGTGGTATCTGGAAAGCTGATATTACGTGTGGAGATTACAGACAAGCTTTATCTAAGGAAATCTGGCTCTCGAAGTTCTGAGAGTTGTGCCTCTTCGGTTTTCGAACAAGCAATCCCGTCGAAGATCTGACTCTCGAGATTCGGAAAGCGGTGCTACTCCGGTTTTTGAGAAAGTAATTATGTTGGGAGTCTTTTCTCGAATGTGAATAAAGGTTGGTCGTTCTTGCCAACCTGTCTTGCCACAAAACACGGAGGTCGACACACATAGGGACTTTCCAGTTGTCAAGCAGTGGTGCTGTTCCTTTACCCTTATGGGTAATAGTAGGGTAGCTGGCACTTCGAAATTCTCGTGCCTAAACTTTGTCAGAGATCTTTGACAAAGTTATATGTGGTACCCGAGGAGTTGATGGTGCATATGGAGAGCGGTGATTGATCAGTAAGATTCACGTGCTTTCTACTTCACCAGAAATCTTCGACAGATTGCCCGTAATTTCCGCAAAGCTGATTGTGCATGTGACAGGTGCTGACGAGGCTGCAAAAGCAGGTGCTTCTTCGATTTCTGAGATCGGCCTTCGTGGTCTCTGAGCAGCCCAGCTTTTGAGAAAGCATTCGCCTCTTCGATTTCTGAGATCGGCCCTCGTGGTCTCTGAGCAGCCCAGCTTTTGAGAAAGCAAACGCCTCTTCGATTTCTGAAGCTCCGTCGAGTGCAGATTTTTATAGAGGCTGGCATTAAGTTCCACAGCACACTTGAATCTCTACCAGTAGAAGCTCATTTCTTGCACTTCTAAGATCTTGATTTGTCTGACCTCTTCCTTCTTCAACACATTTGAAAATGTCTGGACCCTCTGACCGTCGTTTTGACTTGAACCTTGGAGAAGAGACAGCCACGCCTTCTCCAGACAACATATGGCGCCCATCCTTCATATCCCCTACTGGTCCTCTTACCGTTGGGGATTCTGTGATGAAGAATGATATGACCGCTGCAGTGGTGGCCAGGAACCTTCTCACTCCCAAAGATAACAGACTACTTTCCAAACGGTCTGATGAGTTGGCTGTTAAGGACTCTCTGGCTCTTAGTGTTCAGTGTGCAGGTTCTGTGTCTAATATGGCCCAACGCCTATTTGCTAGAACCCGCCAAGTTGAATCATTGGTTGCTGAAGTGATGAGTCTCAAACAGGAGATTAGAGGGCTCAAGCATGAGAATAAGCAGTTGCACCGGCTCGCCCATGACTATGCTACAAACATGAAGAGGAAGCTTGACCAGATGAAGGAATCTGATGGTAAGGTTTTACTTGATCATCAGCGGTTTGTGGGTTTGTTCCAAAGGCATTTATTGCCTTCGTCCTCTGGGGCTGTACCTGGTAATGAAGCTTCAAATGATGAACCTCCAATGCCTCCTCCTTCTGGGGTTTTGTCAAGTACTGAGGCTCCGGATAACCACCCTCCGGTGCTTTCTCTTTCTGGGGCTCTACCGACTGCTGAGACTTCCCCTAAGCAACCTTTGTGAAGGCTCCCTTTTGTTTGTTTATTTTGACTCATGTATATGTACATATTTGTGGCTTATCGAAAATATTAATAAATAAGCTTTGCTTCATTTCAACATATTGTGTTAAATACACCAAAGCCTTCTTCATAAAGTTCTTTGAATTTTTGCTTTTGTTGAAACCTGTATTGTTGAAGCTTTGTGAGTGAAGCATGTAGTTTGAGGTAGTGTTCCCTTAATTTCCCGAGTGAGGAAAACTTCTCGGTTGGAGACTTGAAAAATCCAAGTCACTGAGTAGTCACGAACTTTTGAGTACCAAGGCGTAGTAGCATATGGTGGGAGTCCCCCAAGTCTCTAGTCGAGGGAGTTGACGAATGAGGTGTCTTGCTAATAGTCCATGTCGTAAGTACCAAAACTTCATTCTTTTGTTTTCTAAGTGGTAGCCCCGGACTTTTTCTTCATAGATTTTGTTGATGAAGGTTGCTAGGCCCGAATAAGTGGAATTGCAGAAGGTGTAACCGTTGGTGCATTAACATCATAATGGAAGCATCACAATGATGGAAGCATCACAATGATGAAAGCATCATAATGATGAAAACACCATAATGATGAAACATCATAATGATGTTTCTTTGGTGGAATTGTTTTTCATTTCCCCTAACAACCGGAATTGTTTTTCAACATAACACCATCATCTGTAGGTCGAATCACAAAGTTGTCTTCATGAAAGTTGTTCGTTAATTCCTTAACTACAACATATCCAAATTGGAGAGCCATCGGAGCAGTACAACTCCAGAAATCCAGGTATGATGAGTGACTGTTTATCATTTGTCTGTCAACCCGTCAGATTAGTTGTGAGCTTTGAAACTCTATTTTCTCTTGCTCAGATCAGCATGCTTTCTTCATTGAAGTTGTTCCTCAGCTTGTGAACTACAACATATCCAAATTTGAGATCCCTCGGAGCTCTATAACTCAAGAAACTCAGGTATGATGAATGACTGGTTATTATTTTTCTGTCAACCCGTCAGATTTGTTGTGAGCTTCGAAACTCCATTTTCTCTTGTTCAGATCGGTCTGCTTTCTTCATTGAAGTTGTTCCTCAGCTTGTGAACTACAACATATCCAAATTTGAGATCCCTCGGAGCTGTATAACTCAAGAAACTCAGGTATGATGAATGACTGGTTATTATTTTTCTGTCAACCCGTCAGATTTGTTGTGAGCTTCGAAACTCCATTTTCTCTTGTTCAGATCGGTATGCTTTCTTCATTGAAGTTGTTCCTCAGCTTGTGAACTACAACATATCCAAATTTGAGATCCCTCGGAGCTGTATAACTCAAGAAATTCAGGTATGATGAATGACTGGTTATTATTTGTCTGTCAACCCGTCAGATTTGTTGTGAGCTTCGAAACTCCATTTTCTCTTGTTCAGATCGGTATGCTTTCTTCATTGAAGTTGTTCCTCATCGACTCTTTCATAACATATCAAAAATTCAGGATGAACTAACGGTTAAATATTTCCAGATCTTCGAAACATCACAACAGCTTCGAAATCTGCAAGAAGCCGACTATCATGTTTGGAGCTTCAACACTTTAATTTCCGTCGCTCAAACAGAAATGGTTCCTTCTTGAAAGTTGTTCATATGCTCAAGAACTATAGGGTGTCCAAAATTCAGCTCCATTGGAGAAGAGCAGAGGTTGCAGAAATTTGATAGATGAAAGGAGGCGGAAGAGGGAGAGAGAGAAAAAGTCTCTTGGGTTGGATTTCTATTTTGGAGCAGATTCCAATTTTTGTAGCACCTTCATTATTGATGAATTGCTTGTACTTTTGTCCATTATGAAATTTGGGACTTTGGCTTGTTGTTGGATCTATTATAATATGTTTGGGAACATATATAAGTGAATAAATAAGAAGGAAAATTTTGGGCCCTTGTGGGTGTAAAACAAAAAATGTTTATGTTTACCCAAGTGTTTTTGTACAAGTTCAAGGGCATCTTGGGTTTTGTGAACAAAATTTGTTTATTTGGAGCAAGGTTTTGTGTTGAAGCTTTGTAGGTGAAGCTTTGGTGTTGAAGCTTTGTGGGTGAAGCTTTGGAGGTGAAGCTTTTCGGGTGAAGCTTGTTGGGTGAAGCTTTTTAGGTGAAGCTTTGTGGGTGAAGCTTTTTAGGTGAAGCTTTTCGGGTGAAGCTTTTTGGGTGAAGCTTTTTAGGTGAAGCTTTTCGGGTGAAGCTGTTTGGGTGAAGCTTTTTTAGGTGAAGCTTTGATGGTGAAGCTTTTTGGGTGAAGCTTTTTAGGTGAAGCTTTTTGGGTGAAGCTTTTTAGGTGAAGCTTTGATGGTGAAGCTTTTTGGGTGAAGCTTTTTAGGTGAAGCTTTGTGGGTGAAGCTTTGGAGGTGAAGCTTTTCGGGTGAAGCTTGTTGGGTGAAGCTTTTTAGGTGAAGCTTTGTGGGTGAAGCTTTTTAGGTGAAGCTTTTCGGGTGAAGCTTTTTGGGTGAAGCTTTTTAGGTGAAGCTTTTCGGGTGAAGCTGTTTGGGTGAAGCTTTTAGTTGAAGCTTTGATGGTGAAGCTTTTTGGGTGAAGCTTTTTAGGTGAAGCTTTTTGGGTGAAGCTTTTTAGGTGAAGCTTTGATGGTGAAGCTTTTTGGGTGAAGCTTTTTAGGTGAAGCTTTGTGGGTGAAGCTTTGGAGGTGAAGCTTTTCGGGTGAAGCTTTTTGGATGAAGTTGTTTTTTTTTTTTTTTTTTTTTTTTTTTTTTTTTTTTTTTTTTTTTTTTTTGGCGCTTGACACGGTCTTCATTTGCTTGTTTTGTAGTGACTCTTTATTGAATTCATTGCCAAATGGCCTTCATTACATAGGATGCCGAACGGCTATAGCTCAACACTTGTACATCGTGAGTCTATTTGTAGTAGTACTTCAAGTGATCAGCGTTCCATGGATGGCCAAGGGTCTTGCCATCGGAGCTTCTAAGTGTGTAAGAGCCAGGGCGACTGATGCCAATGACTTCATACGGTCCATCCCAGTTTGGACTAAGTGTGCCTTCACTCGGGACTCTGTCGCAGAGTAATCTTTTCTTTAAGACCCAGTCTCCTATTTTGAAAGAACGAAGCTTGACCCTAGAGTCATAATAGTTGGAGATGCGCTGCTTGTAGGCGACATTCCTCAAGTGAGCTTGGTTTCTGTGTTCCTCGACTAAATCCAAGTTGAGGGTGAGTTGTTTGTCATTTTCACTTTGAATGTAGTTCTGGACTCGGAATGTTGCTTGCTCGAGCTCAACAGGGACAACCGCCTCTGTGCCAAAGGCAAGTGAGAATGGAGTTTCTCCTGTTGAAGTCCGATATGAAGTGCGATATGACCAAAGAACTTGGGGTACAAATTCTGGCCAACAGCCTTTAGCTTTGTCCAAGCTGGTTTTCAAAGTGCGCTTGATTATTTTGTTGATGGCCTCAACTTGTCCATTAGACTGGGGATGAGCTGGAGAGGCAAAGCATAAGTTGATGTTGAACTTAGAGCAGAACAACCTGAACTTCTTGTTGTCAAACTGTCGCCCATTGTCAGTGACTATCGCATTGGGAATGCCGAATCTACAAAGGATGTTCTTCCACACGAAGTCTTCTATCTTTGCCTCAGTAATGGTTGCCAAGGGTTCTACTTCGGCCCACTTTGTGAAGTAGTCCACTGCAACGACTGCGTAACAGACTTTGCCCTTCCCTGCCGGCATTGGGCCGATCAAATCAAGTCCCCACTGGGCGAAGGGCCAAGGGCTGATCATAGGAGTAAGAGGCTCTGGAGGGGAATGAGGAATAGTTGCATATCGTTGACATTTGTCACATGAGCGGGATACTTTGATGGCATCCTGGTGGAGTGTTGGCCAGTAATATCCTTGGCGAAAAGTCTTGTGTGCTAGGGACCGAGATCCAGCATGATCTCCACAGACTCCCTCATGTATTTCCCGAAGGACGATTTCCGCCTCGGCAGGCGTAAGACACCTTAAGTATGGCAGGCTAAAACCTCGCTTATAGAGTTGATCATTGATGATCAGGTAGCGGGTAGACTTGTATCGAATTTGCTTAGCCTGGACTTTATCATTTGGGAGGGTGCCATGAGCAAGGAAATTATAGATCGGGGTGATCCAACTATCCCCCTGTTGTAAGTTGCATACTTCTGCGGCCATGGTGCTTGGTGTTGCCAACAGTTCGACATGAATTTTTCTTCCAATCTTGTCTTCCACAGCTGAGGCGAGGCGAGCCAGGGCGTCTGCATGACTGTTTGCCGCTCGAGGAACTTGGGTGATCTGGTAGTGGAAGTGCTTGAGCAAAAGTTGTGTTTGCGCAAGATATGCTGCCATGGAGCTGTCCTTAGCATCAAAGTTGTTGGTAACCTGGTTGACCACTAATTGGGAGTCACTGAAAATATCAATTTGTTTAACCCCGAGGTGTTTGGCCAAACGTAATCCTGCTAGAAGGGCTTCATACTCGGCCTCATTGTTTGATGCCTTGAATTTGAAACGAAGAGCATACTCCATTGCTACTTTGTCGGGCGTAGTCAAGACTAGTCCCGCTCCACAGCCCTGTTGGTTGGATGAGCCATCAACATACAGACTCCATGCTGGGGTTGTTGGTTCTATCTTCTGAGCTTCCGGGGGTAATGAAGCCACTGCTTCAGGTGTAGAAGCAATGTCAACCGGATATGTGAAGTCGGCAATGAAGTCTGCCACTGCTTGGCCCTTCTCAGCTGGCTTTGGTTGGTAGGAGATGTCAAACTCACCCAACGCTATTGCCCATTTGATCATTCGCCCTGAAGTGTCAGGACTTTGGAGTATCTGTCGAAGAGGATAATTGGTAAGCACGATGATGGAGTGCGCTTGGAAGTAAGGGCGGAGTTTTCGAGCAGACATGACCAATGCCAGAGCCAATTTCTCAATGTTAGAGTACCGTGTCTCCGCATCTTGTAAGGCTTTGCTAGCGTAGTAGACAGGTCGCTCAATATTCCCATCCTTTCGAATGAGAACGGAACTTACGGCTGAAGCTGATACCGATAGGTAGATAATGAGAATGTCTCCTACCTCGGGCTTGGAGAGTAGAGGGGCTTTACTCATGTACTCCTTGAGGTTTTTGAATGCCTCGGCACATTCATCAGTCCATGTAATGTACTTCCTACTTCCCTTAAGTGCTTTAAAAAAGGGAGCACATTTGTCTGTGGCCTTAGAAATGAACCTGGTTAAGGCTGCCACCTTGCCAGTAAGGCTCTGGATGTCCTTTGAAGTTACCGGTTCCTTCATGTCGAGGATTGCTTTGATCTTCTCGGGATTAGCTTCAATGCCTCGTTGGCTAATCATGAAACCTAAGAATTTGCCAGAGCCTACGCCGAAGGCACATTTGTTGGGGTTTAACCTCATTCGATACCTCTTCAAAATAGTGAAAGTTTCATATAGGTTGGTGATGTGTTGGTCAGCATGTTTGCTCTTGACTAACATATCATCAACGTAAACTTCCATGCTCTTCCCAATCTGCTCGGCGAACATTGAGTTGACTAGTCTCTGATAAGTCGCTCCTGCATTCTTTAGGCCGAAAGGCATGACTTTGTAGCAGTATAGTCCTCTGTCGGTAGTGAAGGCTGTGTGTTCTTGATCCGAAGGGTTCATGAGGATTTGGTTGTATCCTGAGTAAGCATCCATGAAGCTCAGGAGTTCACACCCGGCCGTAGAGTCTATAAGTCTGTCAATAAGAGGAAGAGGGAAGCTATCTTTCGGACACCCTTTGTTTAGGTCGGTGTAGTCAACACACATTCTCCACAAGACCTTTTGAAGCAAAAGACTTTCTTTGGTCGGATTTTTCTTAACAAGGACCACATTTGCTACCCATGTCGGGTAATTGACTTCGCGGACAAAGCCTATGCCTTTGAGTTTTTCAACTTCTGCTTTCATTGCCTCGTATCGTTCAGCGTCATAAGATCTTCGCTTCTGTCTCACCGGCTTGATCTTGGGGTCAATACTCAAACGATGACAGATGACATCGGGAGAGATACCTGGCATGTCCTCGTATGACCAGGCGAAGACTTCAGTGTTCTCTTTCAAAAAAGATATCAATGCTAACCGAAGGGGTGGTGACAATGTGGTGCCAATCTTCACCATGCGATCTGGATAATCTCTTGAGATAGGTACCTTCTCCAACTCTTCAGCAGGTTGGGCTTGCTGGGTGAAAGAGTCATCTCGAGGATCATCGGGTTGATTGTTGCTATCAGGAAGATCCAAGTTCGCTTCATCTAAGCTGGTCTTTGTGACTTGGTCATGTACAGACAGGGTTTCCTTGGGTCCGGGCAAGTGTTGTTGCTTAACTGAAGTGTTGTAACATGATCGTGCACTAAGCTGATCTCCTCTGATGTAGCCGTTGCCATGGGGGGTTGGAAATTTCATCAACAGCATATGCGTGGATACCATAGCCTTGAGATCATTGATGCCTGTGCGCCCAAAGATGACATTGTATGCCGTTGGGCAGTCAACCACTAGGAAGTTAGTGGTAATGGTAGCCGTGTAAGGGCCTGTACCAATAGTAAAGGGTAAATGTATGCTCCCTAAGGGTTGCACGATATCACCGGAGAAGCTTATCAGAGGAGAAATCGAGCGATCGAGCAAGTGTTCAGCTACACTGAGTGCCCTGAAAGCTTCGGCAAACATGATATTGACCGAAGCCCCTGTGTCTACGAGGATTCGTCGAACATCAAAGTTGGCTATGTGAGCCTCCACGATCAATGGGTCGTTATGAGGGTAGATGATGCCTCTTTCTTCCTCAGGGTAGAAACATATCGGATCCCAGTTAGGCTTTTGATACTTCCCTCCCCTGATGTCTTCCACGTGAAACACTTGGTGACCAGGCCTCAGAATTCGTTCACTGTTTTTCATGGCCCTATTGGAAGATTCAGATATGGGTGTGCCGCCGCTTATGGAATATATGACATTCACCTGGCGTTGGTTACGGTTATCCCTTTGAGGGTGAAGGAGGAATTGATCAATTTTTCCTTCTCGTGCCAAAGCTTCAATACGATCACGGAGGATGATACATTTCTCGCTATCATGGCCGTTATGCTCATGGTAGCAACAAAACATGCCCGCGTTATTCGGGGGCGTGTAATCTGGGTGCCTCGGCTTTGGCTTTGGTATCAGGTGAGCTATGCTGGGGTAAATGGCCGCGCATGTGGCATTCAAGGGCGTGTATGTCTCATACCTTGGGGTAGGGGGTATCTTGACGCGGGTTTGACCCACTGCATTGACTGCCTGGGGGCGAGCGTTATTGTGGCGATACCCTTGGTTATCGGGATAGTGTCCCTTACTCTTTTTACTGAAATGAGAGTGGTGAGGATGGAAATCCTTCCTCTTGCCTTGAAATTGATATGTCTGTTGATTCGGCGAAGCATTATGCAAGGCATGGGGAGGTGCCACTGCTGTTTGGAAAGTCGAGGTCTTCTCATTTAGGTGAGTCTGGCTTCCACCTCCCACTTGTTGATAAAGGATGGTTGTAGGGGGTTTCTCCTGATATGTCTTTGCCTCGGCGGAGGCATGGTTATAAGCCTGCGCCATCACCTCAGAGTAAGTCTTCCAAGTATTGGCATTGATCATGTATTTAAAGAAACAATCACGTAGGCCTGCCGTGAAGGCTTTGAGGGCAGTCTTGTCGTCTGCCTCGGCACACCGGGAGTATTCATGGCTGAAGCGGCCAGCATACATACGTAATGACTCGTCTGGCTTCTGGCGGATAGTGTACAGGTCATCTGCAGAGTGCAAGCGATCGGTTTGGAAAATGTGTTGGGAAACAAATAGTTTCCTCAATTCCTCAAATGAGTCTACCGTCTCAGGTGTAAGACGACAATACCAATTTAGAGCTCCGCCAGAGAGGGTGGAGGGGAAGAGAAGACATCGCTCTTCGTCGGTGTGCATCCGGTATGCCATGGTGGACTCAAAGAGGTTAAGGTGCTCAATCGGGTCCTCTTTTCCAGTATAAAGTTGCAAGCCAAGCTTTTGCTTTGTCTTTGCTTGAAGGGGGGTGTTGAGGATCCTCCTTGTAAGAGGGCCAGGCCTGGGTTGGTTCCAGTCAGGTATTTCAGCCTGACGTTCAGCCTTCAACTTGTTTACTTCCTCAATAAGTTGTAGGACAAGGGGGTCCTGAGCGGAGTTATGTGCCACTGGAGCTTTCTTTCGTAAATCTCCATCTCCTCTTGGAATTAGGAAGGTTTGATCAAGGGCATGTGATTTTTCCCTGGACTCGTTGTACTGGCTTCCAGGGTATGTCTGTCGGAACACCTCTGAGTCCCCTGTACCCTCATGTCTCTCTAGGACTTGTTGCCCCTTCCCCAAATTGGTGGCCGGCTCGGGCCGTGGCAGGGGACCGAGTCTCTCAGAAATCCTTGGGTCATTGATCTTTGAGCTTATATGGATGGAATTCTCTCGACGTTGCTTCAGGAAATCCCGACAATCGCGAAAGACGGCTTTCGATCCTTCTACCCCTTCAGCAAAGAGGTGTCTCCCTCCACTTCTCATGGTTCGGGTCGAAGCAACTGGGTTAAGAGAAGCCTCATGTTGATTATCAAGTCGAGGGGTAATCTGTTCCCTATCAGGGATATCTATGTCGAATGCATGTGACCCTCCATGTTGGAGGGCACCCAGTTGATGGTTGACTTCCACGGGGGCAACAAGCTCGCGTGTCTGAGCTTGCCTAGCTTCGTGGAGTGTCTCGAAGAGCTTCTCATATTGCTCCTGGAGGACCTCATTCTTCATTGCTATCTTGTTGTTCTGAGCTTCCAACTCATCGACTTTAGCTTGAAGAAGAACTCGTTTTCCTTCCTTCTTTCGTTGTTTCGCACTATGTGCAAGGGGGGTGTCATTCTGTGTGCTGTGGCTTCCTTCGCTTCCCATGTTGGAGAGGGATGCCTGGTCAAAAGAAAGTGTACGAATGATAGAAACCAGCTTGACACAGCTGAAGAGAGTAGGAATAAGTGTCGTTTCCCACAGACGGCGCCAAATGTTGATGCACAAAATCAGCGAAGACTTTGGTACAACAGAAAGTGTCAGGTTTTGTGACCTTCGCTTGGTTGCTTCGGTCACTAGTGAGGATAAGTACGTAAATGAATAGAGACAGAGAAGCAAACACAGGATGTACGTGGTTCACCCAGATTGGCTACGTCCACGGAGTAGAGGAGTTCTTATTAGTAGTGAAGGGCTTACACAAGTACAAAGGATCAAGCTCTCAATTTAGTGAGTTCTTGTGAATGATTTAACACAAAATGGCATTAGGCAATATTGTGGGGGAATGACCCCTATTTATAGAAAAACTTGTAGCTTTGTCACATTGACATGTGTCATGTTGTGATTGGTTCTTGATGTCGACACGTGCTGCGCTCTGATTGGCTTCTAATCTTGACACGTGTCGAGTAGTGATTGGCCTCCTGGTCGGAGGGGAACTCTTCTGGGTCCTTGACAGTATAGCGTTGGCCGGTGCTCGGTAGTTTCGGGATTGGTCAAGTATGGTACAAACAACGTTCATTTAGGCAGGGAGGACTGAGGCGAGCTAGGCGGCGCTAGGTGGTAGTCTAGGCGGTTTGAATCTCACTGCAAATCCAAAACTCGCTGTAATTTTTGCAACGGATCTACAACTCCTGATCTCGTACGTAGCAGCAGAGCTAGGCGAATTTCTGCAGCTCGTCTCTGTGAAGATGAGGGAAGAGAGAATGCAGAGGGAAAGAGAGAGAGAGAATCTTTTGGAAATCGGTAGTCGTCCGGTTTGTTCAACTGTGGCCTCACCAATCTCTAGATGATCTGATTCTCTCTGTGTCTTTGGTTGTGTTTTGAATCTTTGATAAAAAAATGGGGTCAGGCTTCCAGAGAAGTTTGTTTGCCCTATCATTTCAATATGTGGTGGCACAAGTTGGTTTTGAGATCCAATTTTGAGGTTCTGAAAAGGTGAAAGAGCGAAGAAAAAAAAACGAAGAGGTATATGGATAGGTTATTCAAGGGTGAAGAAGAAGAAATTGGGGAGGTGAATTGTCTGCCCTCCCATTTCCATACTCTTCCCATCCCCTCTTGTTTTGTGTAGTCACAGTTAAGCCACATTAACATTTTATATTCCTATTACTTTTTGTTTTATTATTTTTATAAAAAAAATTAATTTTAAAATATTAACGTGATTTAACTGTGATCATACAAATAGGATGAGATTAAAAGAGTACGGAAATAAGAGGGCAGACAATTCACCTCCAACGAAGAGATATAGGTTAATTATGAATTCCACCTTGGGTGATGTGACAGAGGTGAGGTAGATGGCTACTGAAGGGTCATTCAATGGTGTTAATCATGAAAACCACTCAGGCACCCACTACGTGGGCATTATATATTTTGAAAAGTTTGAGATATATATATTATATATATATATATAAAGGTTATATAAATTATAAATTATTTAGATAATATTTTGTTTGTTTGTTTTCCTAGGCAATCATATTATATATGTACATAAAACATTCACATATGTATGTTCTTCTATAAGAAATAACATATTATCTAATAATTATTTACATTTGATATAGTAAATTTAATTAATTCATATAATATATAAGAAATTTACCTAAATTCGCTTAGGCGTCCGCCTAGACCCCACTTAGCCGCCTAGGCGCTGGGCACCAACCCGCCACCCAACTAGCGCCTAGCATTTTTTAGAACCTTACTTTTTTTTCCCATCGCTTCTTGTACATATATGTTTCAAGCTTGGCTTAAAAAAAATAATAAAATAGCAATCATTTTTTAGGGGTGTGTTATCCACACACCCGTTTTTACTTTGATCTTCACACACTCCTTGTTAATTTGAACACGCATTTGTTTAGGGGTGTGCTATTCACACATCCCTTGTTAATTTCTATTATTCGATCTTCTTCAATTCATCTGATCCGACGTTTAAAAATTAGAAGAGTGTGTGAGAAGTTAAAAGGAGTGTGTGGATATCAACTTCTTTGTTTAATAACAAAAAAAATTGGCTCACATTGTGAAATTTTTTTAAGCTAATTGATGTTGTTTAACATACATTGTCAAGTTTCTTTGTTTCAAGGATTCAAATCTTTAGTAAGGGAAGAAACATAAATCATATTTATCTAAGATCAACAAAACAAGTCTTATCAGCAACAAATCAACGGAGGTTCAAATGAGTTAGGGGTGAGGATTGGAGATCAGGAAGTACCAAAGAGCGACCCATTTCGCTACCTAGGATCTATCTTGCAAAAGAACGGAGATTTGGATGAAGACCTTAACCATAGAATACAAGCTGGATGAATGAAGTGGAAGAGTACATTCGACGTGTTGTGTGACCGTCGTATGACACTGAAGCTCAAGGGAAATTAAATTTTATAGGATAACAATAAGGTCAGCAATGCCTTATGGCACAAAATGTTGGGCAATGAAGCATCAACACGTACACAAAATGGGTGTAGTGGAGATGATAATGCTTCGTTGGATGTGTGGGCACAAGATAAATGATAAAATTAGGAATGAGGATATTCGAGGTAAAGTAGGAGTAGCCAAAATTGAAGGAAATATGAGAGAAAATCGGTTACGGTAGGTTGCACATGTGAAACGAATGCCTACTGATGCTCCAGTTAGAAGATGCGATTATGAGACAGAGGTTCATGGTTGAAGGGGTAGAGGAATACCTAGAAAGACTTTAGAAGAGACTTTAAGAAAAGACTTAGAGTACTTAAATCTAACAGAAGATGTGAACGCAATGAATTCTAGGATTCATACAACTGACTTCACTTAGAAAGAATTTGGAAGAGACTCCAAAAAAAGACTTAGAATACTTAAATCTAACAGAAGATGTGAGCGCAATGAAATTATAGGATTCATACAATTGACTTCACTTAGTAGAAAAAGACTTTGTTGTTGTTATATTATTGTTGAAAATTCATGTTTAATAATATATTATATGGTACCCTTTTGGCACTTACGTCTCCATCGTATCATATGTTATTATAATTTTATACTTAAATTCTTTCGAAATTTTATACAATTTCTTGGTCAGTTCGTCCCATTCGTTTACGTTTCTTCAACGAATTTGACTGAGATAGTGACATATCTAGTGAGAAACTTTTCCACATGGAAAATTAAAGTTGCTTGACTTTAGACTCTTCGACAAAGACTATCTGCCGTGACTTTTCAGATTGCAAAGTTTCAATTATTTTTTCCAACATTGCAATTTTGATTTTTTACCGATATGAATTTGGCAAATAATATGGACGTTGTTTTCTTGGGCAAGTGTTCGTGGTTATTTTAAAGTACAAACTTGCTTGGGGTAATTGATTGCTTATGATCCCAACAATTTTAAAATTTCTATGTATATTTGATTGTGTATTTGTTTTGATCTCTATAAATAGTTATGGCAAACTAAATCATAACTTTCTCTTTCTAATTTTGTTTTATTTTTTATTTTTTATTTTTTTTATTTTTATATATAATTTGTAGAGACGGATTAGGCAAGATTAGCTGACACACCCCGTCCCGAAGGAGGGCATGCTGGCCGTCACGTGAGAGTGACGTAACCATTTGCACAGTACGGAAGCTTTAATTATACAATTTATAAATTGATACACCCGAAGGTGAGTCCTAATTTTTGTCCAATCTGTCAGAACACCGTCGAATTCCTCGTAGTCACCACACCTTTGTGATTCCTGAACCTGGAGGGGCGCAAAACCAAAATTGAGTGGGTCAGTAAAACAATTCTTTTCCAAATCCAAACATTTCTCAAAACCTTGTAACCCCTCTCCGTAAAACCTGTATACTTTCCCAGAAATGTAAAATATAAATATACATATATATTCTCAAAACTTCATTTTTACTATCTCAACATTATCTCTTTATCAATCATGCCATGCCATGTCATCTCAACATTTCTCATATTAATTATGCCATGCCACATCATCTCAACAGTAATAAGGTATGAATGCATCAACATAATCATATCAGGTGCAAGAAAGTAATCAACCGTAGGCCCTCTAATAGTCCTATACGGTTGAACCTAGAGCTCAAAATCTATCATTATCACTCTACCGGAGTCACCTCTGTGACCCGTCCGGCCTTCTGCACGCAAGTTACGCTCTAGTGCTTCTCATAAATCATCTGTGCACATAATCTAAGGTCACCCACCAGTCGGAATCTCACTAACACTCTCGCGACTGGTCTGTCGTACCCACTCCGCGTGGACTGTACGACTAGCATCTACTTGGATCCAAGGCGAGCGTGCGATGCGGTGAATACTATAAGCACTAAACCATGGTGCAGGATTTGAGCTCAATATATATCATCATCATCATAACAGTAATTAAATACTCATCTGTGCGTCCACCGCACCATTTCATACATATGCATCATAAATCAATTCTTACATGTGCGTCCACCGCACCAATTCATACATATGCATCATATATTAATTCATGCATGGCATTTCAACTCACATTTCTATATACTTTTCATATCAATTCTATGCATGGTATTTCACTTCCCGTTTTTCCACATAACTCATATGCATTTCATTTTAAACATATTTTCATTTCAATTCAATTTCTGGGAAACGTCAAGTATATATATATACAGAAAACAAAACTGCACACTCACCTGGAGTTCATCCAACAACTCCCTAGCACCACACATCAAGGCGTCACGACGATCGCCGCCTAGAATAGTAATCAAATCCAACCTCAGAATTCATATCGATAGAATATTTAACTTATATAAAATACGTCACTACGTAGTTCGATCCGGAAGATCTGCCACTCAGATTTTAAATCCATAACTTCCAGAGGTCCACAATATATCTCTAGGATAACATCCTAAAATTTCATTACCATCCAACGGTTGGATTTCCGTCAATTTCCAAAACTAAGTGACGGTTAACATTTTATATTATGGACTTACAATTCCAATTCCGGAAGATCCGTAACTCGGATTCCCAATCCGTAAGTTCCAATAATCCTCAAATATTACGTATTATAACGTATCAAAGTTTGGTGATGATCCAACGGTCGGATCATCAATTCACATTTTCACCTAAATGTGAAAACTATAAAACGTTATTTGAACACCTAACCAACAATCTTCAATAACTTTCTCATACGGTGTTCAATTTAGGTATATGAATATACCACAGTGATCTACTCGACGTCACGGACGTCGACATATTTTTAAAATAATTTTATTTTTATTTTTTATTTTTACTGTAGCACCTTCTTCTTCCTTGGGTCGCCGGACTGGTTTTTCCGGCGGCCGTTTTCTGAACAGTTTTTCAAATTGCCATAACTTTGTCATTTCTCAACGAAATCAAGTGATTCAAAAACGAAAGTTGTAGCCCTTGAAGAGACAAAGAGAATGGTACCTTGCACAACACCTAGTTCGCCGTGGTTTGGCCGGAAACTGCCTCGAAAGCCTCGGAGGTCGCCGGAAACTGGGTATTTTTCAAATGAGTATAACTTCTTCAATACTCAACGAAATTGAGTGAAATAAAAAGGAAAGTTGTAGTACTTGACGAGACGAAGAGATTGATACCTACCTCGACTCCTAGATCGCCGGGGATTCGCCGGAAAAAGCCTCGAAAGCTCCGGCCAAACTTTGAACTTGTCGATCTCCGTGTTCTTACGTCCAAAAACTTCCAACGAAGCACTCCGAGCTTCCTTGGGACCTCACTAAGCTCACTATGAGCTTGGATTGTCCTAAAAATCAACCAATTCAAAGCTCATGAACAGTACACTTTCATGGGGAGTTTAAAATCTAGGTTTTCCGAAGTAAAACTTACCTGAAATGGATACCAACGTGATCGTGAAGTCCTCAGGATTCCAATGGTGGTCTCAAACTTGACGTTGGTATAGATTTAGGATGGTTTTGGTGGTGGTCCGTGTGAGTTCGAAGGAGAGAGACAGAGAGAGTGAGAAATCGTGAAGGAGGAGAGAGAAAGACAGTGAACGGGAAATGAGGAGGGTTTTGAGGGATGTGGGGATCCCACGTGGTCCTTATTCCAATCTCCAAACACCAAACTTTAACATTTTAACCTAAAAATCTAAGTTCCATTCTTATTAAATTCCATTTTATTTTCAAACTTAGGAACCTAGATAATTAGCAACCTGAGCTTCACAAATTTAGTATTTCTTAAGGGCAATTTCGTCCATTCACAGCCACGAATATAATAATTTGGAACGGGCTGTGACAATCTTCCCTCCTTATAGAATTTCGTCCCCGAAATTCCAGCAACCAACCAATTCATCAACACTTATACCAACCTCGGTAAGTTTTTTTTTCATTCGATTCTTTTTCTCCCACGTAATTTTCTTCCACTGAATGATTCCTTCACAAAACTTTTACCATTTACTCTATCTTAACTCTCAGGACCTTCTTTTTCCAATCCAAATTCTACTTTTCTAAGGTGAACACTTCTAAAATATAAAACCATTTACCTTATATACTCGATTAATGGCATATCCATCTGTTGATGTCTTTTGTCATTCCTGGTTACTTTTAGGTTAACTTAATCACCTGAATACTTTGAGGAGACTCATCCATAGTCTCAGGGTCTACTAAAACTCTTTCTCGATCGAATCTTTCTCTACCCAGAAATATTCCATTCACAAGTCAACAAAACACACACATGACACACTTCATGAACCTTATGGCTTCACTTCGGAAACTGCGCAACCAACATACTTAAGAAACTTAGCAGTTCCGTAATCCAATTCTCTTTCCATTTCCGTTTCGAAACAGAAAATAGCTGTCTCAATCCAAAGGTTTATTTCTTTCTGCCTCAATCTGCTGACCAATAAAAATGTCGAATGGTATGATAAACCTTATTACTTTCGGAATATTGCAGAAGTTGAACAGTGAACTTCGTCCAATATTTGCTTGCTTCAAATCCTCAGCATTAGGCACATACTTTTTGTTTTCTTGTATCCACATACCATTTGAGTCTCGAGTACGACCTTACCAAAAGGCCTAACTTGAAACTTAGCAAGTATAACTTCTTCTCGATCTTTCATTCTTAACTTTACTTTAGTTGATTTCCAATCCACAAGAAGATAATCTTGGCAAGCGTACCAGATATTAATTCTTACTGCAGTCTTCTTATCAAGTGCTTCAGCTAGAACAAACTTTACGATCACCCTGATCGTACAATCATGTTCATTAAGCAATACAATTCACTTTCGCTGCCTCATATCAAAATCCTTCCAAGTAATGGATATTGAAGACTCTTTTGATTTGTAAAATCTTGCATTCTCACTAAAATATAATGTCTTCATAACTTCACAGCAAGGATGGTAATCGTGACTTCCAAATCACTAGTAGGGTAATTCATCTCATGAGATTCCATTTGTCGTGAAACGTATGCAATCACCCTAACATTTTCATTAGTACATATCCAAGAACATTTAATGTAACATCACCATATACCGATAATTATCGCTATCTTCTGGGAATATTAAAATACGTGCATGAGTGAGGAAATACTTCAGTTGTTGAATCCTTTGCTTACAATTCCTTCCCACTCATACATAACCTCTTTTCTCATCAGTCTCGTTAATGACAAAGCAATGACTAAAAATTCTTTCACAACCATCCAAAATAGCCTGGTAAGCTAAGAAATTCCAAATCTCAATTACGACTCGTGGTTGTTCCAAATTCTCAATTTCTGCTATCCTTTAAGGATTCACTTGAATACCTTAAGCAGACATAACAAATTTTAGAATGCCACTTGATCCATTTAACTTTAGCTTTTGCTAAACTTAGCATACAACTAACGTTCTCTCAATCTTTGCTTCATTGACTTAATACGTTTACATACTCTGCTCTGGCTCAGAATATGCCAGAATATCTTCAATGGAAATGATATCAATTTATCAAGGCATTATTGGAATACTTCATCCAATAACTCATAAAACAGCATGAGTATCCATATAGCATCACCAAACTTCATAAAAACTATAACAAGTCCAGAAAACCATCTTATGATCAACGTCACTTATAATATTCAATTGGTAGTAACCAGATCTCAATTCAATCTTTGAATCTTCGCAATTACTTTTGAGCTGGTTAAATAAACATCAGTACATCACCATGGATAACGGTTCTCAATCGTTACCCGACTCCATTATCTATAATCAAGGAATAGTCTTTAAAGTCCATTTTCTTTCTCACCAACAAACTGGTGCTCCTCAACAGTGTTGTACTAGGTTGAATAAAACTTTTATCAACCAATTCTCTCAACTGAATTTCCAATTCCCTTAACTCATCATGAACCAATCTTTAACATAAATTTATACCTGGCAACAAATCAATAATGAACCTCATATCTCTGCCTGAAGACAATCCAGGTATACTTTCAGAGAAGACATCAAGAAAAGTCTAACCCTTTCGACATTATTCACACTACTCCAAACAACATCATTTAGCACCACATGAGCTAAGTATTTTTGACAGCCTTTCAAAACAATCTCTTTGCTTTCACAGCATAAATAATGGCTGAACTCACTTCACTTTGCATACTTACAAAAGTAATCTCTGGTCATCCAGATCGATGGAAAGTGACTGGTTTCCCGTAACAATCCATTTAGTCACAATTATAACCAACCACTCTAATGGAAATAATTTAACCGACACAATACATACTTTATTAATACTGAACATTCTAAATAAGTACAACACTAACATAAAATAACCTACCGGTTTGCTTGCTTAACGAATCCACGAATGAGTTATTAATATTACGGTCTGCAGCCCGCAATACTGATAAATCATCGTTGTCTCGATAAGTAGGCAACCACTCACAAAGATATAACATTACTATTTTGTCACTCAATGCAAAATACATACACTCGTCTCAACTACATTTATTTACCACTCTCTAGGTAATATCATACATAATAAGAAATATATCAGCCGAAGTCAACTAGAATGACCAATACGGTTGATTCAACTCTTATCTCAATAATACGTCGGCCGGATCCACTCCGCGTGGTCGGCACGGCCGAGCCTATAACTCACCAATTTCTCATGTGTCAGTCAAATCCATTTCTCATGGTCCGTACGGCTGAACATATAACTCATCAAATATCTCTGTACTCACGGTCAATCCGACCAAACTACTAAATCCATAACTCTGCTGAATCGACACTATGATTTCATGGAAAATTGTTGAGTACAACTGATTCTAGGGACGATTCACAACTCTGTGTCCCTTCTGTTCACATAAACACATTCATTAATTTCACATTTCCCAAAGTGTTAATTTTGTACCTGTTGCACAAAGTACATTTCCTTTACTCGAGACACCTTGTCTCAAATATCTGGGATTACCAGTATATCCATCACTTTTACTCTGACCAGCGACATTAAAACCTCAGCTGGAAGAATTAACTCTAGCTTCACTTCTTTCGAAGCTCTGAATCCTTCGATATTCTTGATATGACGAATCATTAACTTTATTGTCTTCTTTTAATTCCCATTCTTTTCTTATTCTTCTTTATTCTCGTTGCTCATGTTCTCAGAGTCCTCAAGGCTCAACAACATCTAGCATACTCCTGATAAGAACTACAATGGATAGTGGTCACCCAAAATACCACTTCCCTTTTTGCCACCCAGCTTAAAACAACATAACACCTCCACCAAATTAACAACAATATCTGGATGGAACGAGGCAAGTCTGAAAACTTTCTATAATATCCCTCGATCATCACCTTCCTTGTCTCATATTTGTAAACTCTTGTTTACTACCATCAATAAATGCCGGAGGGATAAACTTTTCCTTAAAAAATTTTAAATCGGCTGATTCCTCTGGTGACAACAATTAACATTCCTGTTTCCACCAGGATGCAAATTCATACCCAAAACCAGGTAGTCGTCTCGACCCACCTGTCAGAAGGAAATTTCCTTTGACTTGCATAATCTGAAACATCTTTTCCAATTGGTTAAACCGTCACTCCGCTCCCTCAGGTTCATCATTTCATAAGGTGATTCAAATTGAACTCATAACCCGTCTTAAAATGTCCATTTTGATAATATACTGAATCACCATAATAATAGTTTCCCCCAAACCGCTAAATCAGGGAGACTAAATTCCTCTAACTACGTGGTTTGCTACGAGGCGGTGTAGTTCTGACAGAATTCACTATAAACTTCTCAAGATGTCCAAGATTGCAACCATGCTCTGATACCAACTGACACACCCCGTCCCGAAGGAGGGCATGCTGGCCGTCACGTGAGAGTGACGTAACCATTTGCACAGTACGGAAGCTTTAATTATACAATTTATAAATTGATACACCCGAAGGTGAGTCCTAATTTTTGTCCAATCTGTCAGAACACCGTCGAATTCCTCGTAGTCACCACACCTTTGTGATTCCTGAACCTGGAGGGGCGCAAAACCAAAATTGAGTGGGTCAGTAAAACAATTCTTTTCCAAATCCAAACATTTCTCAAAACGTTGTAACCCCTCTCCGTAAAACCTGTATACTTTCCCAGAAATGTAAAATATAAATATACATATATATTCTCAAAACTTCATTTTTACTATCTCAACATTATCTCTTTATCAATCATGCCATGCCATGTCATCTCAACATTTCTCATATTAATTATGCCATGCCACATCATCTCAACAGTAATAAGGTATGAATGCATCAACATAATCATATCAGGTGCAAGAAAGTAATCAACCGTAGGCCCTCTAATAGCCCTATACGGTTGAACCTAGAGCTCAAAATCTATCATTATCACTCTACCGGAGTCACCTCTGTGACCCGTCCGGCCTTCTGCACGCAAGTTACGCTCTAGTGCTTCTCATAAATCATCTGTGCACATAATCTAAGGTCACCCACCAGTCGGAATCTCACTAACACTCTCGCGACTGGTCTGTCGTACCCACTCCGCGTGGACTGTACGACTAGCATCTACTTGGATCCAAGGCGAGCGTGCGATGCGGTGAATACTATAAGCACTAAACCATGGTGCAGGATTTGAGCTCAATATATATCATCATCATCATAACAGTAATTAAATACTCATCTGTGCGTCCACCGCACCATTTCATACATATGCATCATAAATCAATTCTTACATGTGCGTCCACCGCACCAATTCATACATATGCATCATATATTAATTCATGCATGGCATTTCAACTCACATTTCTATATACTTTTCATATCAATTCTATGCATGGTATTTCACTTCCCGTTTTTCCACATAACTCATATGCATTTCATTTTAAACATATTTTCATTTCAATTCAATTTCTGGGAAACGTCAAGTATATATATATACAGAAAACAAAACTGCACACTCACCTGGAGTTCATCCAACAACTCCCTAGCACCACACATCAAGGCGTCACGACGATCGCCGCCTAGAATAGTAATCAAATCCAACCTCAGAATTCATATCGATAGAATATTTAACTTATATAAAATACGTCACTACGTAGTTCGATCCGGAAGATCTGCCACTCAGATTTTAAATCCATAACTTCCAGAGGTCCACAATATATCTCTAGGATAACATCCTAAAATTTCATTACCATCCAACGGTTGGATTTCCGTCAATTTCCAAAACTAAGTGACGGTTAACATTTTATATTATGGACTTACAATTCCAATTCCGGAAGATCCGTAACTCGGATTCCCAATCCGTAAGTTCCAATAATCCTCAAATATTACGTATTATAACGTATCAAAGTTTGGTGATGATCCAACGGTCGGATCATCAATTCACATTTTCACCTAAATGTGAAAACTATAAAACGTTATTTGAACACCTAACCAACAATCTTCAATAACTTTCTCATACGGTGTTCAATTTAGGTATATGAATATACCACAGTGATCTACTCGACGTCACGGACGTCGACATATTTTTAAAATAATTTTATTTTTATTTTTTATTTTTACTGTAGCACCTTCTTCTTCCTTGGGTCGCCGGACTGGTTTTTCCGGCGGCCGTTTTCTGAACAGTTTTTCAAATTGCCATAACTTTGTCATTTCTCAACGAAATCAAGTGATTCAAAAACGAAAGTTGTAGCCCTTGAAGAGACAAAGAGAATGGTACCTTGCACAACACCTAGTTCGCCGTGGTTTGGCCGGAAACTGCCTCGAAAGCCTCGGAGGTCGCCGGAAACTGGGTATTTTTCAAATGAGTATAACTTCTTCAATACTCAACGAAATTGAGTGAAATAAAAAGGAAAGTTGTAGTACTTGACGAGACGAAGAGATTGATACCTACCTCGACTCCTAGCTCGCCGGGGATTCGCCGGAAAAAGCCTCGAAAGCTCCGGCCAAACTTTGAACTTGTCGATCTCCGTGTTCTTACGTCCAAAAACTTCCAACGAAGCACTCCGAGCTTCCTTGGGACCTCACTAAGCTCACTATGAGCTTGGATTGTCCTAAAAATCAACCAATTCAAAGCTCATGAACAGTACACTTTCATGGGGAGTTTAAAATCTAGGTTTTCCGAAGTAAAACTTACCTGAAATGGATACCAACGTGATCGTGAAGTCCTCAGGATTCCAATGGTGGTCTCAAACTTGACGTTGGTATAGATTTAGGATGGTTTTGGTGGTGGTCCGTGTGAGTTCGAAGGAGAGAGACAGAGAGAGTGAGAAATCGTGAAGGAGGAGAGAGAAAGACAGTGAACGGGAAATGAGGAGGGTTTTGAGGGATGTGGGGATCCCACGTGGTCCTTATTCCAATCTCCAAACACCAAACTTTAACATTTTAACCTAAAAATCTAAGTTCCATCCTTATTAAATTCCATTTTATTTTCAAACTTAGGAACCTAGATAATTAGCAACCTGAGCTTCACAAATTTAGTATTTCTTAAGGGCAATTTCGTCCATTCACAGCCACGAATATAATAATTTGGAACGGGCTGTGACATTAGCTCTTCGTCAATAGTCATGTGCGAAACACCAAACCTCTCCCGAATGAGAAAGAACCGTTGCCCGCAGAAACCCCCCACCCATCCCCTCTCTACTAGATTTTATTAATAATATGAAGAAAAAAAAAAAGAAAAGTAATACAAGCAGGGAAACTAGGCCAATACCCGCTAAAAACAACTTTTGAAACACGAAAACCCAGTCACAAAAAAAACAAAGTAAAACCCATCCTAACAAAATCGAAAATTAGGGCGAAGAGAAAGATTATGATGATACGTAGCAATAACACAAGGAGGACAAGAGTCCCACCAATAAACCCCATGATGGTCCACTCCAAAATTTGCCAAACATTCAACCACTTGATTCCCTTTGCGAAAAATATGTGTAACTCTTATGCATATAAAAGAGAGCAACGCTCGACAATTCAACCAACGAACCCTCAAACGCCAGGGAACACGATTATGAGAAGCATAATTGAAAAGAACAGTCAAGGATGTATCACACTCAATCCCAAGGGAACGCTAACCCTTTTCTCAAGCTAAGTTTACTGCATGAATTACAACATGCAATTCAGCCTCAAAAGAGATAGTCACCCATAAAGAAGTAGCAAAACACCCTACGCATGAACCAAAATGATCACGAAAGATACTGCCAGTACCAGCCAATCCCGGTAATCCATGAGTTGCACCATCAGTATTCACTTTGACCTAATGTAGAGAAGGTGGTTTCCATAAAACTTCAATAACACGAGGTGACTTGGCATGATGACCAGACAAACCAATAGCGAGAAGAATACAAAGTTCTTCCACATAATTTTTCATGTTTCCCTTGCTCAGCAAATCAATTTCAAGGAGTTACAATTGATTGAGCGAACAATACAAGTAATGGAAGGTCGAATATCGTCAAAATGAAGCTTATTACGTGTTGTCCATAAACAATATAATCAGGCTCCAATTAAACCCCATTGATCTGAGAGCCATAGCCTTTGCGAATAGGATAAGTGAAGAAGATCATAATATCATCAAAAGGAGAGATCACCCAAAACCAGTTTAAACATGAAGACCAAACTTGACGTGAGAAACAACATTCAAAAAACAGATGTCTTGGAGTTTCCACATTTGAGCAACAAAGGGAACACATGGAGGGAAGAGCAAAACCTCTATCCTATAAAAAAGAATCTGTAACAATTTTCCCATGCATGAATTTCCATAGAAAAAGAGAATTTCTAGGACGAAAACAAGAATTCCAAACCTAACGGTCCCAAACCACCAAAGGTTGCTTGCTTCGTTTAATATCATACGCACGAGAAAGTGTGAGATGACCATCAGAAGAATCAGTTTAAATCAAAATATCATCAATTTTGTTTTCTTTTATCATCCATGTCTTTTTTTTTTCTCTTCTTGTATGCGACTTTATTGTACGAACTAAATGCTCGATGAAATGCCTTAATTGACAAACCTTGGCAGTCTTCAACATTACTCGATAGTTTCCTACGCTTCCCTCGACAAGCCTCGACTGGTCATAGTAGTTGTCGACATACGTTCGCATAAGCTTTGGCAAATGTTGGCAGGAATCAACAAGTACCCACCAGGTGCTCGACGAGTTGAATTTTTTTTTTCTTTGTTGAAATTAAGACTCCATTATTTGAAAAGTCTGGCTCTGCCACTGCAAATACGTATATAATACGAATATCTTGAAATAACTTATCGCATGATGGGGTATGCGGGAGAACAACTTAGTAGTTTAGCGGTCCCATTAAGTGGGGCTACGTCTCTCAATTGGCCAAATGAAACATTCAATGGGCCATGATGATAAGAGAAAATTACTACAAAGAATGTCATTGCATCGATTTTTTAAGTCAATAATACATTGTCCTATATTTCAAGTTTTTAACATTTTCACATGTTGATGAATGAGATATTACTACTATAGTAAATCCCAATATGTCGTACTCTTGAAGTTTAAGGAACTTCTAACATCCTTGAGGGTTATAATCAATAATTTTGTTCAGGATTTTTTTTGTTCCTTGATGCTAGAACTAAATAATCCTCAGAAAATCCACACCAAGCTGGAATTTCCCATACATATAACTGGCGAGTTTGGCGTCACACTTTACCACTCCCGTCCCCATTGCATTTTACTTTGCTTCAAACTACTTTTATTTTTCATTTTTCCATCTCTCCCTTTGTTTTTTTTTTAATATGAATTTGATGATAAAGACAACGACCCATTGAAATGGCTTCAACACCAACTCACATTTAATATGACACAACAAACATTAAATGGTGAGCTTAATCAATGGATGATATTAAGGAGATTAAAGTTTTAAATTAAATGAGATGTTACAAATAGAAAATAAATGCATTAATTAATATAATTTAATTATTAACAATCACATTATTTAGTTTAAAAAAATTATTTTACAAATTTGGTCTCTCTAGAAAAATTAAATTTGTAGATAAAATTTATAAACTAAATAATATGTCAATGAGTATGTTATTAATGCCTAAGTTATATAATTCAATTACCAAATTACATGCCCCTTAATTTGTAACATTTTATCTACAAATTTAATTTCGCATTATTCAAATCCGGTTCTATGAGAGTGACTCTTCTGGTGAACACTCAAGACTGAAAGTCAAGTCAAGCTACCATACCTCCTTTGCTTTTGTTGATAATACAAAAACCTATGATTTTATGATCAAATCATCAAAAAATGAAAAACATGGTTACCCTTCTTTTGATTTTCTCCGTTTTTACTCTGCTCAGCTTTCCGACCAGTACGGATGCTGATTACCTGGCTCACATCTGCCCAAACACCACCACCTTCACACCAAACTCCACCTTCCAGTCCAACCTCAACCGCCTCCTCTCCACCCTCTCCTCCAACGCTAACCGTTCCACCGGCTTCTACAACGCCACAGTCCAAAGCACAAACAACGCCGTCTACGGCCTTTTCCTCTGCCGCGGCGACGTCGTGGGCACCGACGCTTGCCAAACCTGTGTCACCACCGCAACCGCCGAGGCCCCAAAACGCTGCTCCGTAGAAAAACAGGTGGTGATCTGGTACGACGACTGCTTGCTACGCTACTCCAACGAGTCATTCTTCTCCACCGCCGCCGAGTCACCCCGCCTCTACATGTGGAACACGGAGAACGCCACCGACCCGACTCGGTTCAACCAGGTCCTGGGGGCCAGTATGAGCCAGGTTGCCGGTCAGGCCGCCGGAGAAGCGGACAAGTTCGCGACGAATCAAGCAAATGTTAGCGGGTTGATTTCGGTGTACAGCCTCGGGCAGTGCACGCAGGACCTGTCGGAAGCGGATTGCAACCGCTGTCTTCGGGGGACCATAGCCCTACTTCCGAGTTGCTGTAATGGGAAACTCGGAGGACGAGTTTTGTTTCCGAGTTGTAATGTTAGGTACGAAGTCTACCCCTTCTACGCCCAGAACGCTACGTTAGCACCTGAGCCTGCACCAGGGCCGCCTCCTCCTTCTCTCCCTCCTCCGCCTAAAGGTAAAGTGACCAATTCTTCAATGCAAATTTAATTTTCAAAGTTGACAACCTTAAACTTAAGCAAATATAAATACGTTGAAATTTTGTTCGAGCGATATTCTAATCTAATACAAAAAAGGATTTCAAAATTGAGTGTAAAGGGTATAACCGTGACTGACGCTTCTGCTTGTAAGCATTTTTGCTGGAAATGCCTTCATGAAAACTCTAATAACTGCTTCTAGGCATGTACTTCTTCGAAAAGTGCTTCTATTATGTAGTTTAAGTTTTTCTCCCAAAATGTTGTTAGAAAAGCGAACTGTCACAAAACGTTTCTAACCTTTTTGGAAGCCCCAATCAAGTGATTATTGTATTATCAGATTAGTTTGTTGGGTAATTGATAGCTATTGTGGACTTTGGAACAGGGGAATATGGTGTTGTGCTGTGGCTGCTGATTTTACCCATTTCTCAATATTTTTTTGTTTATTTTGCAGGAAAAAGTAAAATCCCAACTAGGACAATTGTTGCCATTGTTGTACCAATATCTGTATCTGTGCTACTTTTTGTTGTGGGTTACTGCTGCATAACTAGGAGAGCAAGAAAGAAGTACAATCAAGCAGCAGCAGACGAACCAAGCGGTAAACAAATATATCCTTCTGCGATTCTCTTGTTTATTCTCGTTGATTCTCCTTTCATTTATTCCTCGTCTTTAAACGTTGTGCTTCTATGGTTTGGTTGGTTGTGTTCTTCTCAAAAAAAAAATGGTTTGGTTGGTTGTGCAGGTGAGAATGACATTTCTACTGTCGAGTCTTTGCAATTTGATTTTGCTACCATCCAAGCAGCTACGAGCAATTTCTCCGATGATCACAAGTTAGGCGAAGGTGGTTTCGGTCAAGTTTACAAGGTATGTTAATCAGTATATGACATGAGTGCTCCTTAAGGTCTACAAAGTTCCAACTTTTATGCATGCAAAATCTGAATAATTTTGGAGCCTCATAAGCCGTCCATGAATGCCATGAGTGGACATTCCATTGTTTGATTGAAGTTTTCTCGCAGGGTACACTTTCAAACGGTCAAGAAGTAGCTGTGAAGAGGCTATCAAAGAACTCTGGCCAAGGCACAGAAGAGTTTAAGAACGAGATGGTATTGGTAGCCAAGCTTCAACACCGAAATTTGGTTAGGCTATTGGGATTTTGCTTGGAAGGCGAAGAAAAGATTCTTGTTTATGAATATGTGCTCAACAAAAGCCTCGACTGTTTCCTATTTGGTTTGTACACACTCGAACATCTGATAGTCTTTTCCTATTGCAATAGCAGTTCGTCGATGATGACTTGATTTTGATGATTTGCAGACCCTGAGAAACAGGGGCAATTGGATTGGTCAAGACGTTACAAGATTATTTCAGGAATTGCTCGAGGAATCATGTACCTGCATGAAGATTCTCAACTTAGAATTATACATCGTGATCTCAAAGCAAGCAATATATTGTTAGATGGGGACATGCATCCAAAAATATCTGATTTTGGCATGGCCAGGATCTTTGGGGTTGATCAAACTCAAGCAAACACAAATAGAATTGTCGGAACATAGTAAGTTTCTCCCTTTTCTTCTTTTCTTTTAACACGACCACCTCTTCTTTGCATTATCTGTACTAATGAATTTGTCAAATTTTCCCTTCTCAAC